>NW_026728550.1:0-42130 GCF_030684315.1 Stegostoma tigrinum | reverse complement strand
GGATCTCGAGGAGGATATGTGCTGATTGCTTCCTGATTGAAATTTGGTCAAAGATGTCCTTCGCAAATTTCTTCATGAGGGACAGGTGATATGGGACAGTCCAACTACAGAGCGTACCATGGCAATGTGGCCAGGCCTATCCTCCGCAACACCGGTAGGTCAGGTAGAACAAAGACAGGTAGAACATCAGTATGTAGTGACACTTGGTGTTTGCAAAATTTAGGATCTACGAACAGTTTGAAACAGCCACACACATCAGGATGAAGATGATGTTTAGTACATTCTGCTCCCTCTTATCCACAGCTTTGAACATGGTGTCCTTGCAGACATGGTCCAACTTCCTCCTGCAGATGAAGTGGAAGATTACTCTAGTGACAGCAATGGTGCAGATTTGGGGAACAGGCCAGCCCTGTGTCACCTACAACAACAGGAAGTACTTCATGCCTGATGACCAAGTTTTTACCTGCAATGGAGAAGGACCGATCCTCTGAAAAAGCCTGTTTCTGCCTCGGCTTGGCATTACACTCCTCCTAAGTTTTAGCGTAAACCCCAGCCCCTCTGAGCCATATTCCCAACACTTTGAGGTAATCCATCCTAATTAAGGGAGTAAGGATCGGTTGGCCGAGTTCTCAAAGAACATGGCCCTGTTCCTGCCTCGATTTAGCTCAGCTCCCAAGGCCAGTTCTAACACGTCACAGATATTCATGAGTCTGCACACTGGCAGAGGATCCCAGCAGAAAATGACTTTCACCTGCAAGCCTCCACTGTTAGGAATAGTCACCCCTCTCAGTTTTGCATTCGTCCTGATGGGCTCAGCAAAAGGCTCTATATAACACACCAATCAGGCAGAAGAGAGTGGGCAGCCTGCCTGACTCCAGATCTGATTGGGTGGCAATTAAAAAGCTGCCCATTGACTGAACGTTCATTGTGTCCCCTACATATTGGCCTTAAGTCATCTTAACTTTGCTATTCAAATCAAATCCTGTTTACCCTTCAACCCTGTGCTCACTGATTTACATTGGCTATGAGTCTTGCAACTCCTCAATTTTAAAGTTATTCTTTGTCCAAGCAGTCTTTCCCAATCCCCATCCCTGTAATCTCCTCCTTCAAGAGCTCTGCACTTCTCCATTTCTGGCTTCTTTGATATGTTCCAATTTTAATTGCTCCACCATTAGCAGACAAGCCTTCAACTACGTGGGCCCAGGATTTCTTCCTTCATTCTCTATCACTCACTATTTCTTTTAAGACATCTCTTAAAGCCTGCTCTTTCACTACACATCAGGTCACTCTCATATGATATTTTGTTTTCTTGTGGCCCCATGTCAAATTTTGTCTGACTATGCTCCAGTGAAACACCTCAGGATGTTTTGTTACCATAAATAATACACATGACACTTTACTCAGTGGTACAAATATTGATTAATCAATGAACAACTTACTGAGGAAAGTGTCATGTGTATTATTTTCATATTCATGTAGGAAGTTAAACATTCTGTATTCAAGTGAAAACTATTGTACAACGGCTATTTTTGACAACATATTATTTCAAACCAACTTGATTGGCATCTTACAGCTCTAGTGGCCTTCTCTGCTGCTTGAGAAGACCAAACCCAATTGATCTCATGTCAATTAAGAGTAACTGTAACCAGTTTCTACAACACTAGAATATGACCAGACACACACATAAGATTTGGGCTGTGGGAATAAGAAGTATCTTACCGGAAAAATATCTGATGAATTGTTAAAAATTAAACTGATTTTTCAGGTCATTTGCATTTCAGACCTGGCATGTTACTTTATACATCTGATTTCGCAAAGGAAATTTATTTTGTTTCTTCAGATTAATTATGGATTCACAGTTTCAAAGTGGTAAAGGTTCATAGATCATAGAATCCCTATAATGTGGAAACAGGCCACTTGAGCCTTCGAGTTCAAACTGACCCTCCAAACAGCATCCCACCCAGACCCATCCACCTAACCTATCCCTATAGCCGTGCAAATCCCACAGCTAATGCACACATCTGTGGATACGATGGGCAATTTAGTATGGCCAATCCACCTAACCTGCACATCTTTGGACCGAGGGAGGAAACCAGAGTACCCGAAGGAAAACCATGTAGATATGGGGAGAACGTGCAAACTCCACAGATCTGGAACCGAAGCCAGGTCCCTGGCACTGTGAGGCAGCAGTACTAACCACTGAGCCACTGTGACACCCCCACAAAGGGAAACTGAGGACCTGAGGTCTCAGCTATGTTTCTGGTGTTCTGCACATCGCACACACTTCTTCTTAACATTAAGTTGGAAACAACTGAAGAAAAAAAGGCTCATCTATTATTTAATGTAGAACATGATGCAGCTGAGGGACATGCAACTCATTTAAACCTAAGCAAGAACAGTAATAAAAAGCAAATTGTAATTTGGCTTCAAGAGCTGGGAACTATGCATCTTATTTACTACAATATTTGGAAATTGGCAAAGGCTGCAGAGATGACGTATGAGTGTTGGACAACAGAGAGTTTAGACTCAAATCAATAGTATTTGTTGCACACAGCAAATGCGTAGCATTAGTCTCCTCTCCATTTACCTCAGTGTTAAAGCGGACTGATGATTAGCTTGAGGGAGGATCCTTGGAGCACTGTTTTGTAACACAAGCACAGAGTCAGGCCTCCATGAGCTATTGTTCATAATCAGTTTAGTAAAATATAGATCAAGTGAAAATAAGTCAAAGTATTCACAATTAATGTTTAACTATTTAAGAAGTTTCATTTCTAAGATTAACATGAAACTTGCAATGAGCACAAAGTCACATAAATCTGGCAATATGCAAGAACTGTTGAAATTATCACATGCCTATTTCACAAGAAGAAAATAACTCAGAGCACGGATCTGGGCCCGAAACATCAGCTTTTGTGCTCCTAAGATGCTGCTTGGCCTGCCGTGTTCATCCAGCTCCACACTTTGTTATCTCAGAGCAGGGGTATGCTGTTTGGCCCTTCAAGCCTTCTTCACTGTTCAATTACATCATAGCTGATCCAACTGTGGCTTCAAACATATTTTCTCCTTTGTCTCCTCATTAGCATTGCCTCCCTATGTAACCTGGTCCTGATGCAACAATGCTCTCTAATCTACAGAATAATAGTTTTCCTACAGAAGAAATTCCTCCTCACCTCGGTTTAAACAGTGATCCTTAATTTTTACACCGTGTTCCTTATTTCTAGACTTCTCTGCCAACAGTAACCTCTTCTCATTTATCTGTGAGGTCTTTGCTGAGGGGGCCTACATCTGTCCTCATTCATTGGTTTATATGTAAGTAACATATTGCTTTTCTATTCTTCCCGTCAGAATGGAAAAGTTCACATTTTCCCATAATATACTCTGCCAAATTTTTGGCACTTGACCTATCTACATCCTGTTACAAACTCATTATGTCCTCTTCGCAACTTGATTTCTTACATATCTTTGTGTCATAGGTAAACTTAACAACCTTACATTGGGTCCCCTCACCTGTGTCATTGATAAGGATTGTTGAGGTCAAAGATTAGATCCAAGTGTCAGTTCACTTGTAACTGATTACCCAACTCAAAAATGACCCAATGGTCCTTATTTTACATTTCCTGTTGGATGACAAATCTTCTATCCATGCTAATTTATTACATCTAGAATCTTCAGAAGATCTTCCAATCTTCAGAGTCTCAGTATCATGAATAGGTATACATGGGAAATTATATGGATCATTCATATTGCACTCAGTCAGAGATGGTGCATTTCTCCAATCCAATTGTTGCTGTCAATCCTCAGTCTTCAAATGGTCAACATCCAGGCTTGTGTATATAAGCAGCAAGTAACATTTGAACCACCCAAGTACCCAGGCAATCACCATTTCACTAAGGTTTTGGAGTAGATTTGTAGCTCAGGTTGTGGGTGTTGAGCTTGGTACCCAGGCGGGAAAACACACCGACAGCTTCATTGGAGGCTGCAGTGAGGATGTTACCCAGCATGGTAACGAAATATCCGCAAAACAAGTAACTAGCTCGGCAAGCCAAACAACCTCAATGGCCATTTCAAACAAGAGAGTATATAGTTTTCTGGTGTATGTGCTATCCTTGTTATGAAATTATCAGTAAGTTCCTCTTCAAGCCACATCATTCTGCTTTGGAAATATATCCTCCATTCCATCATTGTTACTGGGTTGAGATCACAGAACTCCTAGATCCGGATTTTGATGATTTGAGGTGGCTCACCACCACTTTTGAAGGCAATTAATAATGGGCAATAAATGTTGAGCTAGCCAGCAATACCCATATCCCATCAAGGAACTGAAAAATAAATTCTCACATTCTCCTACCTTCCTGCCAACTCCTCATTTTTCCAGCCCCAGTTCCACTCCTCCAGCTCCTTATCCATCCATTGTCAAACTCCACTCCCTGTCCCTCACTTTTAAATTTACCAAAACTTGGGCAACAATCTCAAGTCCACTGTTATCACAAAAGTTTACTGACATGAAATGTTTATTCTGTTTCTTGCTAAATATTCAAGAATTTTCTGTTTCGATTTCAAATTCACAGCACCCATAGCAATTTGCTTGTGTCTAGTCATATGAGGCCATTCAATTTAAATTCACTAAGGACAAATCAGACAATTCTCATGTTAGTGAGAAACCAGGAACCCAAAGTACGGTGAACATTTTTCAAATATAATTCCAAATGTGTTTTCTTAGAGGGCTGATGCAGCTAAAAAATGAATGTAAATCGAGTGGTTGCCTGGGGAGAGATACCGACAAAATTTCATACCTACAGATGCTTAGGGAACATCAAACAACAAATGTAATTAAAGACTGTGATTTCTTGTGATCATAAAAATAAGGAGAGTCTGGCAACCAATGCTGGAACAATGATAATTGAATTCCACATTAAATCAGTGTTGGTGCCAGAGTTATTTGCAATCTACAGCAATGAAATGGATATAAAGGCTGGCTGTATGGTAGATAAATTTATTGATAATAGCTGCACAGGTAGGCAAGTAAAGAGGAGAAAGAGAGTCTGCAAAGTGTAAATGAGTGAATGAAAATTTGGTAGAACTATGAGTGTAATGTGGGAATATGTCTACTTTGACTGAAAGAATAGAAAGGCAGCATATTATTTTGATACAGACACTTTGCAGAACTCTGAGATACAGAGAGATCTGGGGATGCTAGTGCATGAATAACAAAATGTGAATTTTCAGGCACAGCCAATGATTGGGAAGACATTTAACACGTTCTACTGTCCCATCCAAAACTGTGCTGCCCAGACAGTTAATTACCTAAATGCTGATTTGCCCATCACTTGTGTGTTTGCTGTCCAACACTGGCTCTCAGTTAAAAACAACACCAGAACTTCAAAATTCTTATCCTGGTTTCCAAATCTCTCCTATAGCCTCACCTTGCCTTGAGTCTAGTTGTAATCTGAAATAAAGTAATTGCACTCCTGCAATTCTGACTTCTTCAGCATTCAATAAGTAAACTGCTCTTAGGGAAGCAGCACAGACAGATAGGAAAGTATGTTGTGAAGTGGACATAAGGAGGATGCAGATAGATAGATAGTCATAGAGCATGGAAGCAGTCTGTTTGGTTCAATTCACCCTTGCCAACCAAATTTCCAAAACTAATCTAGTATCATTTAACTGGGTTTAGCCCATATCCCTCTAAACTTTTCCTATTCACATACAACAGTTAAAAGACATTTGGACAGGTAACTGTACCTGCATCTACCACATCCTCTGGCAGTTCATTCTATACATGAACCACCTACTGTGTGAAAAGGTTGCCCCTCAGGTCTCTTAAATCTTTTCCGACTCATCCTAAAATTATGCCCTCTAGTTTTGAACTCCCCCATCCTAGGGAAAACACCGTTGATATTCACCTTATCTGTGCCCCTCGTGATTTTATAAACCTTTATAAGGTCAACGGTCTACCTCCTACCCTCCAGTGAAAAGTCCCAGCCTATCCAGCTTCTCCTTATAACTCAAACCCTCAAGTCTCAGTAACATCCTTGTAAATGTTTTCTGCGTCCTCTCCAATTTAATAACACCCAGACAGGCATAGATGTAGTGTAAAGTGGTAAATTGTGAAGTTGTTCAAATTGACAGGAAGAGTAAAATCAAATACTTCAACAAAAAGTGACAGCAGAATTACAAAGTACAGAAGGATGTAGTTGTTCTATTGCATGAGTCACAAAATCTTAATATACAAGTGCAGCAAGTTATTAAGAAAACTAATGGAATGCTACCCTTCATTAAAAGAGAAATTGAACATAAAGTAAGGGTGTTAGGCTTTGGTTGTATAGTGCATTGGTAATTCCACATCTCAAACATTGTGCGCAGTTTTCATTTTCTTATTTAAGGAAGAATGTAAATACATTGGAGGCAGTTCAGGTAAGGTTTACTAGATTGATACCCAGAATAAGCAAGTTGTCTTATGAGGAAAGATTGGATAGACTGGCTCACCTTCACTGGCATTTAGAAGTGTGGTGGGTGTCGATAAGATCCTGAACGGTCATTGACAAGTTGAATGTGAAAAGGCTGGTTCCTCCTGCGTGAGAGGGTCCAGAGCTAAGGGACCCTCATTAAAAATTAGGGGTCATCCTAATTAAGACAGAGGTGAGGACAGATTTATTCTCTTCGAGGTTTGAGCAACTTTAGAGCTCTCTGCTTCAGAACACAGCGGAGGATAGATTATCAAGTACATTTAAGGCCAACAAAGCCAGATTCTGGTTGGCAAGGCTTGGGTAGTTAGGATGCAAACTTCAAAGTGCAAACAGATACATCATTGTCTTATGGCACAGGAGATTCGAGGGACCAAATGACCTTCTTCTACAGTCATGTCTCACTGAGACAATGCGCTGAAAATCAGGACCCCCTACTCCACCATGAATGTGAACATTTGATAAAACTACTGAATTTCTCAATTCTACCTAACTGTCTATTTCAGGTTAAAGAAATATAAAAACCAGTTTCTTCCTAGTAAACAAAAAAAATTGTAGTCAAACAGTTTTGTTTTAAATACAGGTTGAATTGCTAGTCTATAACTGAAACTCAGGCCTTAAAATTCCAGTTACAAAGAGAAAACCAACAAATGTTATAAGAGTGTTTGACTTACGAAGAGAAATTGAACAGTTTAGGCCTATAGTAATCTACACAGAAGCATGAGAGGGGATCTAATTGAGGTACATAGGGTACCAAAAGGGATTAACAAAGTAGACAATAGAAAAAATGATTCATCATGTTGGGCAATCTAGAATGAAAGGTCATAGTTTTAAGATAAGAGGTAGCAGATTTCTCTCAAAGTGTCATGAATCTGTAGAATCCATTTGAGCAGGAGATAGGCAGATTTTTAATTAATAATTAGTTGAAGGGTGATGGAGAATAGGCAGGGCCATAGAGTTGAGGCGGAGATGAGGTCAGCAATGATCGTATGAAGCAGCAGAACAGGGTCCAACAACTGAATTGTCTACTCCTGTTCCTAATTCTTAAGCTCTAAATGTCATGGGTAGAGAAGGAGAAAAAAGTCAGATAATCATAGTTCTGCCACCAGTCTGGATGGCAAATATTTGTTGTTTTATTTCAACTTTCTTTCAACTCCTTCTGATTTTTTCCTCATGACGTAGGGTATGGTCAGTCTTTCATTCAGTGGCTGAGGACTGACCGGTCAGTGCCTCTGGAGGTAGTTATTCCTTTTTCCTTTCAATAGGGGATTCACAGAAAGAATAACTGACAGAGAAATGGGAGGAGAATAGCTATATACTTGCAATTTTCTTTTTAAATTGTCCACACAGGTGGACGGAGCGAGATGGATACTTTCTCTTCACAATCTACATGTTTCTGTTATACTGCCTACACCCAGGACTGTAGCCCTTGTCCAGGAACCAATCAAGTGGCTGCTGCACCCTCCTGAACCTATAATAACTGGCCCCGTTGAAAGACAATCAAAAGACTGTCTCTGGGCAAAGTTGCTCTGAACACACACACACAGAATGCCCATTCTATCGAGAATGCTCCTTCACTGCTTAAATGAAGCAAAACTGTAGACAACAATTTACTACAATGTGTTCCACTAGCTTAGTTTTAAAAGTACAGACATCTTGTCACACCGTTTTCTTGGTTGAAAGTAGTACTTTCTCTCATTTTTAGCTCACAGTCCAGAAAATAAAGGGGCCTTTACACTGTTCTTAATACGTGTGTTCATTGAATTGGCCAATTCGCTTTGATCTGTGTGTGTTTATTCTATTGATCATTGTGCCTTCAGTTGCCAAGGTTCTAAACTCAGGCCATGCTCCCTTAAATCTCTCTGCCTCTTTTATGATGTTCTTTAAAGTGCAGTTCATGGATTGAATTCAGGTTCATTATCTTCTTACATGGTTAAGAATTCAAAATTGTTTGATAATGTTCATGTGAAGTATGTCGGGATGTTTTAACACATCACGAATGCTATATAATGACTGAATGAATGAATTAGCTTTAATGTGTAATCAAATAAGCACAATGAAATGTCTGTAAGTTGTTATATTGGAGTCTTAATTCCTTGCTGAGGGATCCTGCTATTTTCCTAATTTTTTCTTAGGAGAGCCCCTAATCCGAGTTTCAAGGCAGTTTTATTATAGCGCTTAATTTTTTAAAATATCTCTGAATGCACCATGTACAAATAATTGTAAATTTGCTACACGATCATGAGCTACCGTGGTAGGTTGCTTTTAATGTAACATTTAGACTATATGCCAACATTTAGAGGATGGAAAGTAACCCAAGATTCCTACAACAGTAACAAAGGTCATTTAGGAAATGGAGATTGTGGCAAATAATACTGATCGGTAACTGGGTATAAGGGCAAATGTGAAACTAATGGGTATAATGCAAATGTGAAACTAACAGTTAAAGTGACAAATTTTACTGCTAGTCATGCTTCTCATTGGTTCAATAGAGATATTGTATGATAAAAATGATAAGACATTATTTCCAGTAATCTGTCAAGTTCAAAATACTGTGACATTTGTCTTTGGGTGTAGTGTGGAACAGATGATAGAAGATCAGTCATCCATTTTACAACAATTTCAATATTCTTTTCGATGAATTTCACTGTACATTTTCACTCAATATGGATTTCACCTCCCTTCTTCCTAATATCTTTGGCACAACTCATTTCGCAGCCTAACGCGACTATAAGAAATGAAGGGCCACCAATTGGTCTAATTTGTTATTAATTGGTGATTTCATGTGAAATAAGACCAAGAGCACTTCCATTCCTTCACTAGTCGAAACAAAGGCATTACTTCCCTTCCCCCAATAAAGCATACTTATTCCAAATTGACAAATGTGGAAAGTACCAAACTATTCTAAAAATTCAAATTAGCTAGTTTCAGCCACCATCTGCTCCCCTGAAGCAAAACATTACAGTTGAGATTAAAGATTATGATACAAAAATCTCCAATAACAGGAATATTTCTGCATAAAATACTTTTGGTGCAAAATGCTAGAAAACATTTTCAGGCAAGTTTGATTCCAGGATACTTTTGTTTTAGCTCAATTTTTTTCTCCCACCAATGAAATGGACCAGGTTCCTTTTGCTTGGCTGCAGCCTGCAAAATACAATATCCACACGTCTCATACTTCATGGGTCCTGATTACATTTTTCTTATCTCTCATGAACCTGTTCAGCATTATTGCTCATTCAAGCCAGAAAAGGATGGGTCCTGCATCATTTATTAGAATTTAGTTTAATATCAATAACAATCTGAGCTCGCTATCACTAAAGTATGTCAGAATTTGCTTTGTAAACTTTACCCCATAATTGAAAGTTGTCTGACAATCAAAGATGAGAAATCAGAGATTTACTCAGTCCCCCTCACTTCGCCTGTGGATTTCAAATATTTTGCCCATTTTGAGACAAAGGCTGAATGTGATGTGGAAGGGAGAGGTCGTGACTGAATCCAAATAGAGTGTCAGTGAGATTATTTATAAGGGCCAATTAATAAAATTGCCGACAATCCGGTGGATTGTTTCTGATAACATGGCATAAGCCAAAAGGACAATAATTGACTATGTTGAATTTGTCCTATTTTTCCCCCACAGACAAGACACACCTAGGAAAATTTATCTGTCCCAGTTTGCGGGGTTGATGCCTGGGCTTTCACCATTCTGGAACAACCTGACTTGGAAGCATGGCTGGTAATCGAACACATCTTTTCTTTGGAGAAAGTGGACTAAATTCTGTGGAGTATTTTGTGCATTTATGTTTTTATTTCTGCATTTGCATGATCTGCTGAATTAGGATATTTTATCTTTTAAAGATGGAAGATCTGGTGGTAAGTTAAAAGAGTGAATTTACTGCTATACAATATTTTTGGAATTTAGTGGCACCATATATCATCGAGGACAACTGTGACTACTTTTATGAGATCTGTAATCTGATATTTGACCTTCCCTGCATTATTACACCAGAAGAGGGGATGCTCAGTGATGGTGGAATAACATTCAGCACCATTCACATCTCCTCAGATCCTAAGTGGTCCATGCCCAAATGTAGCAAGATATGGAAAATACTCAGGTTTAGGCTGACAAGCAGCAAGTGACAATTTGTGCCACAAAGTGGAAGGCAATCACCATCTCCAACAAGGGAGAATGTAATTATTGCCCCTTATAATTCAACACTCAACATAAAATATCATTACTGAAAAGCCCACTATCAATAATCTGGGGATTATTATTACCCAGAAACTGAACTGGACTAGCCCCTGTACTACACATGCAATTAATAATTCAGTTCCCACCACCCCAAATTCTGTCCACCATCCACAAGGCACAAGCCAGAAGCAAAGTGATAAACTACACAGCTGCATGGTTGCTGAAAAGCTCAGGGTACACCAATCGGCAGGCCTATGAATGACTTCCACTTGGCACTATCCAGGACAAAGTAGCCCATTTGATGCGCACCACTTCCACAAATATTCACTCACACTACTATTCAGTGGTAGCAGTGTGTGGATGCACTGAAGGAATTCACCCAGGAATTAATTACACAGAACCTTCCAAACCCATGATTACTACCATTTAGAAGAACAAGGGCAGCAAATACATTAGGAATACCAACACCTGCAAGTTTCCCTCCACGCCACTCCCCATCCTGACATGGAAATATATTGCTGTTTATTCACTGTCACTGGGTCAAATTTCTGGAAGTACATTACAACAGCATTGTGGGTCTACCTATATCATGTGAACTGTGGCAGTTCAAGTAGACAGCTCAATGCTATCTTCTCAAGGTAAACTAAGGATGGGCCATAGACAAACACTGGCCCAGATACCATCGTTTACATCCTATGAATGAGAAGAAAAAGCTGCTTTTTTGACTTTTAGTAATATTCCTCTGACTGTGTTGGCATACATAAACCACATGCTTCTCAGTTTTTTTCCATGATCTTTCATTATTTGAGATAACATTACACCTAACCCCTGTGGTGAGGCATCACGCAGAAAAGCCAATTGTTCCTTGGGCATATCAAAGAGCATTACTAGCCAGTACTTACTGCACACACCTTCTGACATTCTACACAACATTCTCAACCTATTCTATCTTTGAATAGTTGATACGTAGAGCCGGTGTATTGGTATAGTCTTTGGGTTTAAAATCCTCTCAACCTTCTCTTGCTTTGATTGGATACCTTCACCAAGCATTTGGTGACCAAGGTATATCACACATACCAATACAGAGGAATGCTTATGTATTATTTGTTTTGATGACATGTTCAAGGTCAGTCTAGGATTTTGTTCAATTTTCCAATAAGCACTTTTTCTATCTTTATATTTCTAATGAGTAAGTTATCTAAGAAGCAACTCACATCTTTTATCACTTAGTATCTAATCCTTGAAAAATGGAAGACTGGATGATGGTCCTTGATGAATAACCTTTTATATTTGTACAGCACTTTGTGAATGAAAAGTAGTTTCATGCTCTTGTCAATTAATTCTAATTCCAAATAGGCATTTGACAATTTTATCTAACTGTTAACAACATTTCCATTACCTAAATTTTAAAAGAAACCTTCAGAAATAGGTGGGAGTATACACAACATTCCCTGTAATTTTTCTTACTGCAGCATGGATCTTTCATTGAATCGATACCACCCCTTCAAAGAGCTCCCTGTCCAGACCCACCCCCTATCCTATCCCTGTAACCCTGCATTTCCCACAGCTAATCCACCTAGCCTGCACATCCTTGGATATGATGGACAACTTAGCATGGCCAATCCACCTAACCTGCTCATCTTTGGACTGTGTGAGACAACCAGAGCACCCAAAGGGATCCCATGCAGAAATGAGGATGATATGCAAATTCCACACAAACAGTTGGCCAAGGCTGGAATTGAGTTTATCATCCTCACAAATTCAAACAGACTAGTCTGTTTTTTGAGCTACTACAATAATGCAACACATTCACAGCAATTCACTTTTTCAACAGTCCCATTCTTTGTAATATATCTAAATCTTTACAAACTAATTCAAATTTTGAACTAGGGATTGACCCAGTATTCTGCAATATTGGTTGTTTGTTGTCTTCATCTAGACTTCAGTTTCATGATACCCAATTTTATGGCAGAATGTTTTTTGCGCAAAGATCACCTTTTGCTCTCCTAGCACTTCTGCAATGGCAATGTACATTGAACCAATTGAAAAAACTCAGCCCAATCCAACTGCATTTTCACAGTCAATTTCTTCACATTTTAGAAACTTCTGTTCCCTTCTTCTACTACAAATGTCAAGTATTAGGATGTATTATCATATTCCATATAACATTAAATTTACCTAATGCTGGGATATTGTAATTGAAATCACTAGCAAAGTTGTTCTGAAACTGACTAAAAGAAATATGATTCAGGGATTTCTTGTACTCTGTTTCTAAGATAACATGACGTGCTGGTGCTGGTGTTGGACTGGGGTGGACAAAGTCAGAAGTCACACAACACCAGGTTATTGTCCGAGATAATAAAATGTGAGGCTGGATGAACACAGCAGGCCAAGCAGCATCTCAGGAGCACAAAAGCTGACGTTTCGGGCCTAGACCCTTCATCAGAGAGGGGGATGGGGAGAGGGAACTGGAATAAATAGGGAGAGAGGGGGAGGCGGACCGAAGATGGAGAGTAAAGAAGATAGGTGGAGAGAGTGTAGGTGGGGAGGTAGGGAGGGGATAGGTCAGTCCAGGGAAGACGGACAGGTCAAGGAGGTGGGATGAGGTTAGTAGGTAGCTGGGGGTGCGGCTTGGGGTAGGAGGAAGGGATGGGGGAGAGGAAGAACAGGTTAGGGAGGCAGAGACAGGTTGGACTGGTTTTGGGATGCAGTGGGTGGGGGGCAAGAGCTGGGCTGGTTGTGTGGTGCAGTGGGGGGAGGGGACGAACTGGGCTGGTTTAGGGATGCAGTAGGGGAAGGGGAGATTTTGAAACTGGTGAAGTCCACAATGTTTCAAAATCTCCCCTTCCCCTACTGCATCCCTAAACCAGCCCAGTTCGTCCCCTCCCCCCACTGCACCACACAACCAGCCCAGCTCTTCCCCCCCACCCACTGCATCCCAAAACCAGTCCGACCTGTCTCTGCCTCCCTAACCTGTTCTTCCTCTCACCCATCCCTTCCTCCTACCCCAAGCCGCACCCCCAGCTACCTACTAACCTCATCCCACCTCCTTGACCTGTCCGTCTTTCCTGGACTGACCTATCCCCTCCCTACCTCCCCACCTACACTCTCTCCACCTATCTTCTTTACTTTCCATCTTCGGTCCGCCTCCCCCTCTCTCCCTATTTATTCCAGTTCCCTCTCCCCATTCCCCTCTCTGATGAAGGGTCTAGGCCCGATACGTCAGCTTTTGTGCTCCTGAGATGCTGCTTGGCCTGCTGTGTTCATCCAGCCTCACATTTTATTATCTTGGAATTCTCCAGCATCTGCAGTTCCCATTATCTCTGATACCAGGTTATTGTCCAACAGGTTTATTTGGAATCACATAGGGTTTTGGAGCATAGCCCCCCCAGTCAGGTGTATGGATAAACTGTGTCATGTGACTTCTGACCCTGAGATAGCAGACATTGTTGCAGCTCTTTAAATGATGAAAGAAAACTGTATTTCTATTGTGGAAGTTGACATTTTTATTCATCCTATTACTGTCATCTGCCATGAGCTGTTTCTTTAATTTTGGAGTAGTACTTTTGACCTTCCTGCTTCCAGAGACAAATAAAGGAGTTGCTGATGAGAACATGGGTTGGGGGCAATAATGCAATACAGTACCAATGAGATGTGAATTGTTGAAAATGGAGTAACTGAAGTACAAACAGGACCTAGAAGTCTGGGTAGTAGGTAACAAGTATAGAGAAGGGTGTTCATGTTCTGAAATTGTTAAACACAATGTTGCGTCCTGAATGCTGTAAGGTACCTAGCTGATAGATGAGGTGTTATTCCTCTAGCTTGTACTGACCCTTGCTGGAGCACTGCAACAGGCCTGAGACAGAAATATTGGCATGGGAACACAGCCGTGTGTTGAAGTAACAGCAACCAGAAACCTGAGGTCATTTTTGCAGACAGACATGAGTATTCTGCAAAGTGGGCAGTCAGTCTCAGTTTTGTTTCCTCAATGTAGAGGAGATCGCGTGGGGGGAGCAAACATAATGGACTAGACTGAATGAACAGCGGGTAAATCACTGTTGCCGCTGGAAGGTGGGTCAGATGCCTTGCATAGTGAGGAAGGAGATGGTAAACAGGCAAGTTATACTGCATCTGTGATGGCATGGCAAGGTGCCGTGGGAATGTGGGAAGATGTTGGGAGTGAAGGAGGGGTGGAACAGGGTACCCCGGAGACAGCGATCTCTGCACAATACCAACAAGGGAGCGGAATGTGTAGCTAATGGTGGCATCCTACTGGAGGTCGCTGAAATAACAGCTCATGATCCTTTGCACGCAGAGGTTGGTGGGGAATGTGAGGACTAGGAGTCCCTATCATTATTGTGGGAGGGAAGGGAAGATGGAGAGCTGAAGTGTGGAAAATGGGTCAGACATGGTTGAGGGTCCTACTAACACATTTTCAACAATTCACACTTCTTGATAGTACCATACTCACTATTAACTCCCTCTGAGCAATGTCATCAGTGATCCCTTTGTTTGCCTCTCCCTTTGTTTCTCTCTTCTAGCACCATCTCCATGTATTCTATTCACTCATCCCCACACTCCACTAAATTCACTGAAAACAAAAAAATGCTGGAAATCACTGTGGGTTAGGCAGCATCCGTGGAGAGAAAGCAAGTTAACATTTTGAGTCTAGACAATTCTTCATTGAGTCATCTAGGCCCGAAACGTTGGCATGCTGTCTCTCCACAGATGCTGTCTGACCTACTGTGATTTCAGCACTGTGTGTTTTCGGTACAAATTCCAGCATCTGCAATAATTTGCTCTGCTAAACTGTCATCAGCAACAATACCATCCTTTCCAGTTGCTTTCAGTTCTGATGAAGAGTCACTGGACTTGAAAAATTAATTCTGTTTTTCTCTCCACACGTGCTGCCAGACCTGCTCAGTTCCTCCAGCTTTTTCTCTTTTAGTTTCAGAGCTCCCCAGCTAACTGCACTCTTTGATGGAAATAATAAATTTCAGCTTGCCAACTGGAAACTGTGTTCAAATACTGTAATAAATAATGTACAGTAGGAGCAATGTAGTTGTCTGCGGGGGTTTCATCATCTGGTTGGGGTGATCACAGGTCTGATCGTCTCTCAAATCATTCTGCAGTAATCTAAATTTCACTAATAATCTTTTATTTACAGTCACAGATGTACATATGCTCAAATAGTCTACTCCATGTGATCTCTCCAGACTCTCTCAGTCATGTGGTTTTACATAATTAATCAGAATGTCTTCGACTCACGTCGTTAAACCATTTCTCTACAATTCCGAAGTCTTTGTTCCCATTATTTACGCTTACCTTGTCCTTCCCACAAAGTTAATCATTAAAATGAAGGTGTTTAGAGGCTTCTTGTGACCAAAACATATAATAGTGCTGCAAAGTTTTTTTAGGAATGGTTAAAAAGTAGGGAATTTCATATTAATCCATCAGAAATCAATGGAACATTGGGAGAGCTGTTTAGACAAGGCTGTTGTTCTAAACTTGCAAGCAGCTGTGCTCTGGAGCCCCACGCTAAGCTCCATTACTCTGCTGCTGTACTCCATTTCAGCACTCTGATCCTATTTCCAGGTTGCATTGACTGCTCACAACTGAAAACATTACACTTATAAATAACACAGGCTGCTTAACTGGATCACCAATCAAAACTGTTTTGAGAGAGAGGCCACACAACCCAGTCTATGGCTGTAATAAAACTGTAACAGACACAGAACCAACTTACATGGAGCTACACACCTTGTCACTCATTTTTCTAAAATTTCCCTTTTCAAAGTATTTGAGGTAAAAAAAAAATCTGCTGGAACGCTTCATCAATGCAAGTTAAGAATTCCTAACAGAGAACACAAAATCTACATCACTATCTCCAGAAAAGTGACTCAGCCTCCCATACCAAGCCAGGAAGACATTCCAACAACTTGCACAAAAAGTGACTTTAGTTACAGACCAGCATTTAGACGATCTGTGAATGATTCCTTTTTTCTGAATGCAACCTATTTGGCAAAATTACTTTGAAGAAATAGACATCTGGAGTTTTTTAAAAAATACATTTTTCTCCAGATTGAGACAATGGTGTGCATGTGTTAGTTTTCAAAAGAGTGTTTCAATATATTTGCACAAACATGCCTTTTTTGTTCGAAAATGTTTTGTTTCCAACAAATTAGTTATTCATTGGTTACGTACAACTATTGTGCTTCTGATCCTGAGCTATATGCCATGTGATCTATTTACAATTAGGTCAAGAAAAGGAACACCCCCAGCCAACTCCGAACTTGATCATAACAAAACAACATCCTGTTATCCTTGCCTTGCAGCACAACAGGAATGGAGCAAGTGTGCTTCAATTAGTTGCCAAACTGCTATACAGTTAGGCTGAAGGATGAAGTCATATTCAAGGTGCTATCCTCTGATAACCTACTCCAAAACAACAATAGTAAAGACACAAACAAACAAGAAAGCTGAAAATGTTAGCAATCCATTCTTTGTAACCCCTATCAGTATTGCCGCAGTCTTCACAAGATATGCACAATGAAATCACTGTCAAAGTTAGCAGTCAGCCAGCAAGAACAAACAGATGAACAGATTAATGTTGCGCAAATAAAGCTGCTTGTCTTAAGAGCATTAACTTCGTATTCAGGGAAATGTTAGGTAAATTTTACGAAGTGAAATTACGAGCAAAAAGACAAAAATTGCTAAAGTGCCCACAGCACCATTGGTTTATTCAATTAATAACTATTCAAAAACAGCAGATAACTGAAAGACCACTGAAAAGTGGCAAGTCTTACACTAACCAGCATCGAGATCATGTAGGCCCCTCATTTAATCTCATCTGATCCTTCACTAGCAATTTGTAAATTATTACATCAGCACTAGACTGGCAGCACAGTCCGTTAGTAATAAGTAGCAGCAGATTCAACAGGATGAAATGAGTGCTTTTAATCTCCAGCCTTGTTCAACATTATCACACACAGCAGAGTGCAACACCTTCCAGTACTCAAAAGGCACATGGTTTATTATCAAGAATCCAGAAATTCAGCAATAGAATAATATTAGTATCAGCTAGTCATGGTAGCATCAAATTAAGAGAGTTCAAGTGCCATACCATAATCTAGGCTACCTGAGCAGAACAGAGGGGCTGCTACACTGAATGATGTGTGAACTATCAGGTAACACATTACAGCAAATACCTACTGCTCTTGCAGGTTGATGTATAAAATCAGAATTCAACAACTGAATATTCAACAGGAAGGATCTCTTCGGTTTCTTGGTCAAATATTTATCCTTCCAACAATACTTTGCTGCTGTTCTGCCGTGCTGTGTTGCCGACCAAATAAAGATTCTACAAATTTCATAAGTAATTAGCTGGCTGCGCCTTAAGGGACCAGCTGAGAATGTGAAAGACACTGCAGAAAAACTAATTTCTCCCTTCTCAGGGAGAGCCGTCTTGCTTAAATATAACATTCAGAGGGCGTACTACCTGCATTCAAAAAACTAACGTAATTCCACTAAGCAGAAAATATCAGAAGGTTTCAGCGGAGAATCCAGTTGCATTGCCAGCTGTAAAAACTTTACACGCGTAACTTTCTTAGTGATCAAAAATGTGATTGTTGTTCCAATCTAAATGGTACGATCAGTACATACTGCAATTATCACTAAAAACATGCTTGATACATTTTAGAAAGGGTTCAATAATATGAGTGAGTTAGTGACAACTAACCCAACAAAGCAAACCAGCAAATTCCGACAGATACTGTTTCCTTCTCAGTTTTCACTTTGTCGGATTGATATAAACATCCAGAAAAACAGGCTGTTTAGAATCGGAGAGCAGGGAGGGGATAATGGCAAAGGTTTAAGGGAAATGGGAGTGGGCACGGAGAGAAGGACTGGGAGGGGAAAGGAAGAGGGTGACAAGGAGGAACAGTAAAAGAGGAGGGTGACGAGGGCGACGAGGGCATTTGAAGTGAAGAATGAAGTGATCCACAACCTCCCCACCTATTCCAGGTCTGATCCAGTTCTGCGGTAGGGTCACTGGACCCGAAACGTTAACTATGTTTTTGCTTCCTCACAGATGCTGCAAGACCTGCTGAGCTTTTCCAGCAATTTCTGTTTTGGTGCCTGATCCATAACCTCCCCACCACCGGGGACCTGATCCAAGACACTGGGAACGTGATCCCCAGCCTCCCCAACACCTGAACCACACTCGGCGACGGAAACAGTTCCCAAAAGCTCCGGAGCGGAGGGCGGACCGTGGGAAAGAAGAGTCGGATTTGAACAGGTGTCGGGCCCCGGATATAGCCTGGGCCGGGCCCGGGACCCCGGCGAAGGGGGGTGGTAGGAGGAGGGCGACAGAGACTGTTCCCCCACCCCTCCCAACGTCGGGGGCTGGGCCGAAGGTTACTCACCCAGCGGCGGATGGTGCTCCAGAGCCCGCTCCAGTCCATCGCCTCTTCCCGGTCCCTGTCCGGCTCCGCTGCGCTGGAATCGGCGGCTCTAATCCGCTATTACACAGCGCATGTCCTGGTCCCGAGGGCTCCCGCTCTCTCCGGGAACTGATCCCCTTCCTCCTTCCAGAAAAGCAGGCTCCTCCTCCGGGTGTGCGGTTCAGGCAAAGACCCGCACTCCCAGGCACAGAGAGAGACAGAAGGGGAACTGACTCAGATCAACATCCCCGGGATTACCGGGAACACAATATAATGGTGTGGGCGGAGCTCCTGCTCCTTCAACATGAATCTTTAATATTAATGTTTAATGTTTAATAACAGCGCTGTCTTGTTGTTGTTTACAGCCGCAGAGGGGATCTGCTGCCTCAGAAGGACAGGTTACTAGGTCTCCCACATTTCACTCTGCACGATATCTACAGCACAGAGATAGGAAAACAGTGATCGATTTTTCCTGCACAAATAGGTGGGCTATTTGCACACCAGATTCTTTTCAAACTGTCCAGAATAAGAAACGAAAATAGAACAAAGAATGACTATATTCCGCCATTCCTGTCTCCGCGATACTTGTGTTCCCTAATCGATTTCCTATTTGATCTCCAAGGGTGTGGTGGCTTGTACAACTTGCTACCAGTGGGGAGATAGGAACAGTCCAGCGCCCCCTCAACGTGTGAACGAGGCCCGCAGCTCAATGCAAAACCAGACACACAATCCAAACACTCATGTGAATTGAGGTCAAATCAGACACTGTTACCAAAAGAAAGGCAGCGTAGGAGAAAGACGGGATCTCGACAGGCAGAGATTGAAAACGTAAAAGTTTTGTTTAAGTTTGTAAAGTCTCGCCGTTCCATGTTTCTCGGTGGAATCGAAACCGCTTTAAGACCTGTTTTGAAGAAGGATCGAACAGCTTCCTAATTTTGCATTTAACATTATTAACCAATTTCACTTTACCATGAGCACTGGTAGGCTCACCATTTTTCCTCGCACAAAATCGAGGTTTACTTTAAAAATGATTGATAAACGTTGTTTGGTATGATATACTATACTACGTGTGTATTCTGTTTCGAAACCAGTTGGGCAGAAGACAGCAAGTTTCCCGGCCAATAATTGTTGGATCAACCTATGTGAAGATTTAGAAACTTTTACCAACAAACTATGTACTATGTACTTTTACTATTGTACATTATCAAAAGAGCACAATGCTCTACAATCACCACCATGCTTTGCAATTCATAAGGAAATATACTGGGTACAACAGCTCTCTCAGCTGACATGGATAACTCTCTTCATCCAGATCATCTTCTACAAATACATGCTATGAATATTCTTGCTACAGTTCTGAAGAAGTTCTTGATACCAATAACTGTTTTCTCTCCACAGATGCTTCTCCAGCAATTTCTGTTTTGGTGCAGAACCCTATTATTTGAAGTTTAAAAGGCCATTATCTCCCCAGCAACAAGGAAATTGCCTGCAAGGGATGGTTATCAGCTGTTAAATATCAATATTTGAGCATGGAAGTCCCAATTGCTGCCATACCTCTACTACCATCTCCTCTGATGGAAAGATGATATATCCCACAGGGTGTGCAGTATGAAACAAGAACAAAGCAGATTCAGGTGTTCACCAAATGAACAGGTACTTCACTTCCTGGCGAATACTTTGCTGATATTTTCAAAATCACACAAGAACTAGAGGGCATAGGTTTAAGGTGAGAGGATAAAGATTTATAACTGACCTGAGAGGTAACTATTTTTTAAACACACAGGGTAATGCGTGTACAGAACGGCTGCCAGATGAAATTGCGTACAATTGCAACATTTAACAGACATCCAGACAAGTATGTAAATAGGAAGGATTTAGAGGGATATGGACCAACTGCTGGCAAACAAAACTAAGTTAGATTGGGATGCCTGGTTGACACAGACAAGTTGGTCTAATTCTGTGCTGTATGACTCCTTCTTCAAGATCTCCTTCACCACAATGTTACAAAAACCTCTTTTTAAACGTCTCTATAAGCCATAAATGTGACCATTTTGAATAGAAGGTTATAGGCCCGAAATGTCAGCTTTCCTGCTCCTCTGATGTGCCTTGGCCTGCTGTGTTCATCCAGCTCTACACCTTCTCAGATTCTGCAGCATCTGCAGTTCCTACTATGTCTTGAATATTATTCTGCCCAGGACCATGTCTTAAAACCCTGACTTTTGAGTCTCTATGAACTTTAAGAATCAGCTGGTTCAAGAATCTGTTGTGCATATCCTAACAGCAACAGGAGCTGTTCATTTAACAACACTACGTCACATGGGCTAAACTGGTTTTCAGTCTGGCAATTTGTTGGTTTTAAAATTCTTATCAGTGTTTTTGAATCCCTCACATCCCCTCACCCCAATAACTTCTTCAAGCCTTAGAATCAATCTGCAACCTCTAATTCTCAAATTCGGGTCTCTCATGTATTTGTTCTTTCATTTACTCTACCATTGGCATTGAAACCTTCAACATGCCTAGGCCCTCAGCTCTAGAACCTCCTCTCGAAACCTCTTCATCCCTTTCTCCTCCTACCTCCCTGACAAGCCTTTTATTATTTGCCCCCATACATCTTTACATGGATCGGTATCAAATATTGACAGATAATCCTTCACAAAGCATCTTCAGACTGTTTCATATGTTAAAGACATAGTACAAAGCAATGTTACTTTTGTTCTTGCTTAGATTTGTCTGGATGCTTAAATGTTCACTGAAGCTTTTTGAAATTTTATGGGTTAGGGAGGAAGATGGTCCTGAATAGATCTTTTGTCCATGTCTTATGTTTCTGGGACTGAGCCCTGGAAAATTTGGGATCACAAGCTTATTTTGATGCTGTCACAGTCAGTCTCCAGTGTTGTGGCTGCCTAGATGCTAGAAAGCAAAACAGAACACCAACTAACACTTCATCATACTGGCTTCTGGAGTGAAGTCTAATTTTTATTGATTTTCTTTGGTGCAACAGATTTAATAAATATAATCAACAGATAATTCAGCTGATTGTATATCTAAAATTGCAGAGAGAGATGTTATCTAATGATAACCAGCAACCTCAATTTTCAAAATATGTTAAATATGGTGAAGGATTATAGGAAAATCAGGATTAAATCTAATATTCAGTAAATTAAAATTGAAAAACAACTTTTGCAATTCTTAAATACAGTGTATTTAATCAATGAAACACTAATATGTTAAATTGACAACACAATCCTACATATTTTCACTGTTTAAAAAAAGCACTGGATCGTGACACATGTCTCCAAAACACAGTCCCCAAGAAAGTTTTTGAAAAGTGAATCTCTGATCTTCCCTTGGCTTTCAATCAGTAAACTTCTATAATGAAAGTCTTTCTGTAAAAGTGTCACATGAATAACCTTTATGTCCATGGGGAAGCTTGAGATGAGACAATGAGGCACCAAGACACTTACATTACAATAAATGTAACAATGCCTAAAAGTATTTTGAAACCAAATCAGAGGTAAGTCATTTTCCTTGGATTTGTTTCAGATTTTAAAATGACAAAGATTAAGGGCACTTAATCAGAGAGGAAGAGAATAACAAAATTAACAGCAATTACATCAGTACGTACTGGAAGTTGAGCAGGCAGTGAATCTCAGAAGTCAAATGAATTGTGACCAATTAATTTATTAATAGTTAATGTGAAAGAGAGAAAAGGTTGCCGTACAACTATTGGTTTGTGGTTCATTCATGCCCTTTACAGAAGGAATTCTATTGTACTGACCAGGGCTGGCTGACCTAGATGTCCAGCTGTGACCTCTTAAGACTAAATTTCTACTCAAGTCTGAAGTAAGAGTGCTTCACACTGGACATAACAGCTTTTCAGAGGTGTTGGCAGGAGGGGCTAATTTAGTTTGAGATTACGTTCATCAGGTTGGACCAAAGGGCCTGTTTCTGTGCTGTATGACTTTGAGTTGTTAAACTGAACACGCATTTGTCTTCTAAGGGTTACGTAAAAGATTTCATTGCACTATTTTTAAGATGAGCATTTATTGTCAGAGATGACAAGGTGTAGAGCTGGATGAACACAGCTGGCCAAGCAGCATCAGAGGAGCAGGAAAGTTGACGACACCAATGCTGCCTGGCCTGCTGCGCCTCTGCAGCTCCATACTGTGTCAAGTCTGACTCCAGCATCTGCAGTTCTTGCTACCTCTGATAAGGTTCGCTTTCCCTCCCTTATAAATGTGACTCCAAACCCACGGCAATGTTACTGACACAGAGCTATCACTTGAAATGACCCATTGTTACCATCAGGGATGAGCAATAAATGGCAGGCTCATCAACCAACACGGATAAACTTAAAACAACACCTGCATCAAAATACAAGGAAACAGTGTGCAGGATGTTTAAATCGCAGCAAGAAAACCTCACAACGAATTTTCAAAGTGTGAGGCACAGGACGATGGCTGCGGGAAGATTAACAAAAGCCAGCTCCACCCTCAGCAGGCCGCCAGTAACCATGGAAACGGCATCTTCCCCTCACAGCCTTGCCTTCACCGAGAGGCTCTTCCTCGTGCCAGCTGTTACCTATTTCACCCCGCCCACTCCACGACACTGCCCTATAACCCGCCATATCATTGCACGGCCTACTTCACGAGCAACCCAGTCATCGCCAGGTTCCGAAGGATAGCCCCGCCCCCCTATTAACGACCCGCCACCCGTCCGCAGGCTCTGTCCCTTTTTACCTCACCTCTCTCCGACTGCCCCGCCCACATCTTAATACCTCACCGCTGTCCGACTGCGCCGTCCATACTGGCCCCGCCCACTCCATGCTCCGCGCCCGTCATCATTGGACCCACCTTCTTCCCCACACTTCCGCATCCCAGATAACAAGATGTAGAGCGGGATGAACACCGCAGGCCAAGCAGCATCATAGGAGCAGGAAGGCTGACATTTCGGGCCGTGACCCTTAATCAGAGGGTCTAGGCCCGAAACGTCAGCTTTTGTGCTTTTAAGATGCTGCTTGGCCTGCGGTGTTCATTCAGCTCCACACTTTGTTATCTCGGATTCTCCGGCATCTGCAGTTCCTATTATCTACGATACTACTTCCACCTCCCACTCCGTCCCCGCCCCTGCACAGGACCCCACCCATCCATTGTTACTTGTCTCCGCCCACTCGCCGCTAACCCTATCCTGACCACGCTCCCATCACATAGCCCCGCCCACGCAACGTTCTGGCCAGCCGCTGCACCCTCCTGACTCCACCTACTCGGCGCCGTGCTTGCGTCTGGTCCTCAGACCCCGCCCATCTCCTCGCAGCGGATTGTACCCCCTGACCAGGAAGTGGATGTTTGTAGTTCCGTTGCAATGCCGCGGGCTCTTAAAAAAATGGCGCCCTTGGCGCCGGGTCGGAGCTAAGACGGAACCGGGATTGAACCTGGGCGAACTGTGGAAAAGCCGAGGCAACGGCTCCGACCCGGGAACTGGGTCTCCTAGAACAGGACAGTGGGAGGCCCGGCGATGGCGACTGTGGATCACAAGTCCCCGAATCTACTGTTGCAAAGCCTGTGCTGCCGGATCCTGGGCCGCAATGAGGGTGAGTAGGGCCGGGGGCTGGAGGTTGTGAAGCCGGAGACTTGCTGGTCTGGCCTGGCATGGCCTGGCGACAGTGAGGTAGGGATGTGTCGACAGCGAATCAGCCCTGGTGAGAATGAAAAACAAGCCCAGGTGGAGTGAGGGAATGATGTACGGACGTGCAGGGGAGGCGTTAGATGGGTTATGTTTGCAGGTGGAATTGAGCGGCTCGAATGGTGGCTTGTTTTCTTGAGGGGCTAAGCGTACAGCAACGTCAAGGATGTTGGAGAGGGACAAGATTAGAAGGTTTTTCTCACGTTGGCGGCAATGAAATTGAGAGGAGTAAAATTCGAGTCCTCCAATCGGAAATCC
Source organism: Stegostoma tigrinum (assembly GCF_030684315.1). Classification (NCBI taxonomy): domain Eukaryota; kingdom Metazoa; phylum Chordata; class Chondrichthyes; order Orectolobiformes; family Stegostomatidae; genus Stegostoma; species Stegostoma tigrinum. The sequence goes on along the minus strand of NW_026728550.1, from coordinate 17,093 downwards.
AGCTGAGTAGAGATTGGGTTGCTCACGATTATAATAGTGCCAGACAATATAGGGATAGTGAGAGTCCTGTAGTATCACCGGGGATAGGAGGAGTAATTAAATTGAGGAGATGGTATCAGAAGAAAGAGTTCAGGTTTTTGGAATCTAAACAGAATCTGGGTAAATCGAATGTAGCTGGAGAAAAGGCAAAGTTAACATTCAGTTGTAAGACAAGAAAGTTGTTTGGTGTATCAGAACAATACTGGTCTTCATTGAGTAATCCAATCAATTCTGTTCCCTTTTTCTGTCCCTGTAGCTTTGCTGGTTTACTTTTCTTTATTGCCATCCTTATTCCTTGTGAAATTACTAGTTATCTCCACTTCTATGACCCTCATACACAGTGGGATCCAGATTATGAGCATTCAGTATGCAAAGATATTTTTCCTAAGACTTTTTGTTTATCATTCATTCATATTACTCTTCCAGTTTTATCTGGTTAGATTCTCCTCATCTCATTGAAATTAGTTGCCCTCCAATTTGGAAACTTCATTTTAGATTATTGCTTTCTGTTGTCCATTACTACTTAATCTATAATTAATATCATGTTCCCTATAAGTTATATGAACTCATTCCCTGGCACCAGAAATTTCACTTTGAGTTGCAGTGAACATACAAATTCGGACATTTTGGTTAAGCAAGCATGTTCCACCATCAGTAACACCATGGCTGTTCCGCCTGGCCTCAGCACCACCTTTCTGTCTCATCCCTAAACCTGTTGATTTCCTTTTCAGTCAAGAATCTGTCTAACTCAGCCTTAAAAATATTTAGTGATTGTGCTTCCCCTTTTTGGGGAAGAGAAATCTGGGGACTAAGCTTCTTTTAAGAGATTCTTCTATTCTGCGTCATAATTGAGAGAATCCTCATTTTTAACCTGTGCCTGCTGGCTCCAATCTCTCCTACAAGTGGAACTATCCTTCCTGCATCCACCCTGTTAATTTCCGTCGATACTAAATGTTTCATTAAGATCAACTCTCATTCTTCTGTACCCCAACGGATATAGGGCTGACATGTCGAACCTTTGCTCAGAGGATAATGTTTTATCCCAAGAATTGATCAAGTTAACTTTGCACTGTTTTAATCCAGTTACATTCTTTCATAAGCATGACCAAACTGTTTGCACTTTTCCACTTGTGGTGTCACAAACAGACTGTATAACTAGAAAATTTGGAATATGTGAGAAAGCTAGATAGAAATGTAAGAACAAACATTGGGTTTCTATAGATATTTAGAAAGGAAAAATGGTAAAAGAAAATTGTTGGCACTAAGGAAGTCAGTTTAGGGAATTACTTATCAAAAATAAGGAAATGACAGATTACTTAAGCAGGTAATGTTGCAGTACTTTTCACAAGTGGGTACGAATAACATGTCAGAAATGTGTGTATATCAAAAATGGAAAACAGAAGGGACCTTTGGAAAGTTATATCAAGTGTGTTGTACTGAGTAAATTGTTGGATCTGCAGACTATCCAATTCCTAGGTACTGTGAACCTTATCCTAGGGACGTACAGGAAATAGCTAGCAAGGTAATTAACATGCTATTTTGTTTTTCCAAAATTCTCTCGACTTGAAGTTTCATTTGATTAGAAAATAGCAAGTGGAGCTTCTTTATTCAAAGTTGACAACAGAAAGCAGGAAAGTGCATGCCATTTAGCTTAACGTATGTCAAAAAGAGGATGCTGGAAGCTATTAATGAATATGTTAGTGTGGCTGTTTGAAAAATTTAAGATAATCGGAATGTGTCAACAAGGCTTTGTCCAAGGGAAATCATTTTTAAACAATTTGTTGTAACTGTTTGTGGAGGTTAACATGCTGTGGAGAAAACAGATCTAGCGGATGTGTTGCAGTTGGTTTTCCAAATAGCATTTGTAAGGTGCTGTGTCAAATGTTTTTGCAGAAAATATAATATCACAGTGTGGGGAAAGGAATGCATTGGCATACATAAGAGCTTGGCTGGCTAACAGGCGACAATAAGCATATATGTGTCACTTTCAGGTTTGCAAGATGCAACAAGTAGTGTACCAGAAACAAGTTGTGATCTCAACCTTTTACAATTTGTGTCAGTTATTTTGAAGGAAAGGATGAAAGATATGGTTGCTAAATTTGCTAATGACACTGTAGTAGTTAGCAAAGTAAATTATGAAGTAGACAGAGGACATAACTTAAACAAGTGGACAAAGGTCTGACAAATAGAGTTTTAAGTGGGAAAAGTGAAATTATCCATTTTGGGAGCAAAAGTTGGGGAAAAAGGGCAGATTATAGAGATTATGAAGGATTGCAGAGTTCTTGTTATGCAGAGATATCTGGGTGTGCTAATGCATGAAATGCAAAAGGTTACTATGCATAACAGCAAGTAATAAGGGAAGCTGATGCAATGTAATAATTTATTACAAGGGGAAATGAATACCAATAGAGAGGTTCTGTTTCAGTTATACAGGTCATTGATGACACCATATCTGAGGTACTGTGAACACTTGTAGACTCCTTATTTAACATCCTGGGACATTATAACACCGACATCTACCTGGTAATGTGAAAAATTGCCCAGCTGTTTCCTCTTAAACAAAAAGGATAAATCAAACCTGGCCAATTTCTGCCCGACCAGTCTACATCATCAGTACAGTAATGGAAAGTGTCATCAAATGTTATGAAGCAGAACTTGCTTAGCAGTAATCTGATCAGTGATGTTCAATTTGGGTACTGGCCACTCAGCCCCTAACTTTGTTACAGCCTATGTTCAAATGTAGGTAAAAGAGCTGAATTCCAAAGGTCAGATAAGAGTGGCCATACTTGACGTCAAGGCTGCTTTTGACAAATTGTAGCATCAAGGAGCACGAGCAAAATGGAATCCATGGGAGCCAAGGGAAAACTGTCTGTTCTTTGTAGCCATAAGTAGCTGAAAAGAAAATGATTTGAGGTCAACCCTCTCAGCTCCAGAGCATTTCTGAAGGCGTTCTCAGGGTAGTGTCCTAGGCTCAAGCACATTTCCCCATAAAGCAATCTGCTCGTTTCAGGTATTAGTCCGATAAACCTTCTCTGAACTGCTTTCTGTGTATTAACATCCTTCCATATGTAGGGTGACCAGTACGGTACACAGTCCTCCAGATGTGGTCTCACCAGTGCTTTGTATAATTGAAGCAAGTCTCATTACTCTTGCATTCAGTTGACCTGGTAATAGACTATTACATTCTACAAGCTTTTTTGATTACTTTCTGTTTCTGCATACTAACCTTATGTAATTCGTGCATGAGGACTCACAGAACTCTGCATCTCGGAGTCCTGCAACCTCTCACAGTTTTGATGTGCTTCTTCCTCTTCTCATTTTGCCAAAATAGACTATTTCACACTTTCCTACATTCATAGTGCAGTTTCCAGATCTTTGCCTACCTAACTGTCTATCTCCCTTTATAGCCTCATGTCCTCTTTATATTGTTTCATCATTTTGTTTCATCATTTAGTTCTCTGAATGCATCTTTCCAGCAGTTTTTATTGTTTATCCACATTTGTAACTATAATAAGTTGGCAAAAAAATGTGGAAATTTGCAGTGTGAAGCATGGGAAAATACCTGAGACAGGGTTTTGATTGTATAATGTTCTGTATTACAAAGTGATTGAGATCAGTTTGAATTGGAACTTGTTTTGTCTGTTGTTGTTTTTGAGACCAAGTTTTAGTTTGTTTTAATTTCCCATCAGACTTCTGGATTTGAATTGGCCTTACCATGTGCGATTGTCTTTTATAGCTGATGTGGCTCAACAATTCCAGTATGCTGTGAGAGTAATTGGAAGTAATTTTGCTCCCACCGTGGAAAGAGATGAATTTCTTGTCGCTGAAAAGATCAAGAAAGAAAGTAAGTTGGCTTCTTGAAATAGTTTGGTAATCAATGAAAATGTTCTGTCAGCCTCTATTCAGGTCACTTAGGTTTGGAATTTTTCTTTTATGTCATCATTATTACGGCCAAGTTGTAGTCTGATCTAAGTTTTTGTCAAACCTGTGTTTTCATTAGGTGCAGTCTACCAATAAAATGATCCTTGCAAAAGATCACAATGCTAAGTCTTCTCTTTAAAAAGTCCATGTATAGTATTAGTTGTTGTACTCTCTCCTTTCATTGAAATAATAACGCTGTCAAATATAACACTGTCAATGAACTCATCTCATCCTCTGTCCTTGCTGTGATTGCTGTGTAAACAATACTTATTATCAAGTTCTGTGAATCACCCAGTTTATGTAACAAGTAATTACATGGAAGATTGGTACAAAATTGAATAGTTGCATATTCAATGGTGAGGAGAGAAGGTGGGTTCCACACCACGGTGGGAAGAAAAAACTTGCACATAGACTTTAACAGCCTAAACAAAAGATGGTCCTCCAAGGGAGCAGGTCACAAGAACTAATGCTATACATGGTCTTTTTAAAGAGAAGACTGAGCATTGTGATCTTTTGCAAGGATGATATTATGAGGAACAGGAGTTTGCATTCAGTGCTTTTATCCTGTTCTGTGATTTGATAATACGATAACTCATGATTGTACTCCCACTCCACTTTACTGACTGTCTCCGTGACCCTGAACTTCCTTACAAAAATCCATCTAATTCAGTCTTGAATATTTAAAAAAAAAACCAGGCTCCAGTGTTCCCTGAGAAAGATAATTCCACTGACTAACAATCCTCTGATGAAAAAAATTTACACTTCTAATAAAAGCAAAGTACTGCGAATGCATGAAGTCTGAAACAAACAGAATGTAGGAAAGAAACTCAGCAGCTCTGGCAATATCTGTAGAGAGACAGTTGCTTCGAGTCTGGTGTAACTCCTCTTAAAATCTTGTGTCGGAAAACATTTTTTTAATACTTTTGACAGAGGCAGAGGTGGAACAAGGGGATAGATGGTATAAAAGCCCTGTGCAAAAGACAAAAGAGTAGTTATGGTGGTGAAAAGGGAAAAGACAATCAAGCTGTAGTTCCTAGGATCGAAATGGACTTCACCTCCACTGGAGATCTCACTCCAGAGCTTCTCACCTCATAACACAAACCCACACCACCACCTGCAACCACGCATAGTCTGCTCCACAAACAGGACTGCCCTGGCAGACCCATAATTCAAACCTGTTCCTGCTCCACTGAACTTAATGTCTTCCTGTCTTGATGCTATTTCATATTCCTCACTCTTTTCAATCTTTTCTTACTTATGTTCATGACTCTTCTAACATCATTCATTAATTTCCAGTTTTGTGGTCCTGGCTTCCACCTCTTCAGCATGGATGTGCACTCCCTGTGTACACCCTTTTCCCAGCAGGATGGTCTGAAGGCCCTCTGCTTCAATACTGAGAAGCCACCTTCGCAATCTCCATCTGCCACCACATACTTATCTGTATTTCTTTCTCAACTAAAATCGCTACCTACTTTTGTGTCATCAGCACATTTTGGCTACTGTTATATAAGTCATTAAGATATTGTAAATAGTTCAGGCCCAGCAATGGATTTCTGTGCAACTCCATTAGGTACACTTTACCAACTTTAAGCTTTATATCTTCCTTCTGCTTGTTGTTAGATAACTAATCCACTTCCCATGCTAATACACTTTTCCAACTCCATAAGCTGTTACCTTGCTAAGTGACATTTTATGTGGCATCTTACTGAATGCCTTTTGAAATTCAACTACATCATCCATTTATCAATCATTATCCATGTGACTTTATTTACCATTTGTTGTTTGTTTGATATACTTGTAGAAATCCTCGCTTTTTTTTATATCCAGAACGAACTTTCTTTCATAGAGCAGGTTTTCCTGTTTTGTGTTTAGTCATTTTTGCTGGTTTCAAAAATTCAGCCAACCTTTGACCTCCCATTAATCTTTGGCTGTACTTTGTATTTTTTTTCAATTTGTTACGATACTTAACGTTGGGAATAAATGCTTAATTTAGTGCTCATCACTGCACCATTGCCTTTTTTTGGTGAAGGAAGTTTCAGCCCTTGTGTTGCGGCTGCAGGAGGTGTAGGACATCGTGGCTGGATTTCTACTTGGTCAGAAAATAGGCAATATAAGCAAAGCCTTCAATGACAGATGTATTCATTTTAATGGATTTTTGATAAGAATAAATTATGGTTTGTGACAATGCTCCTTAACTTCCATTCAAACTTAATGGAACTGATAAAAATTCAAGTCTCCCCATGCTTGTGCATAGAATTGAGATGGAGTGCATTACTTCATGAACTTTTGCTTGTGGGACTTTAAGATGAACATTTCTCTATGCTAATGTTCTCTCTTACAGTGGCAAGGCAGAGGAGAGAGGCTGATGCTGCTTTGTTTGCAGAACTTCACCGTAAACTGCAGTCCCAGGTAAGATTTAATGAGCTCTTGCATGGAAAAAAACTAGTGACGTTTTGAATTCTAGGGCATGTAGTCTCTATCCCACTAAACTTCATTTCATTTTGACTTAATGTTATTTGTTCATAGCAGGTCAAAATGAGTATAGTCTCTTTTTCAGTCTTCTTGATACATCCGTCACTTAGCAGTAATATGTCACATTTTATCTCTGACCCTAAACTGCTTGCCCTTTACAAATTATGCTTAATCAGTAGATGTGATATTAAAATACCATTTCACCTTTCTCTTGACTTACATTGGCTTCAGGTTCAATAGCACTTCAATGTAAAAATTCTGCTTTTGTTTTCAAAATTCTCCATGGCCTTTCCTTACCCCTCATCATCTCTTTACTCTCCTCCGGCCCTAAAGCTTCTTAGATCTTTGCACTGTTTCAATTTTGTGCACTCGTTCATCCCAGGTTTCCACTGCTCCAGCAGTAGCTAAACCTCCCACTAAATAAAATCCAAAAGAATTATGGATGCAGTAAATTAGAGACAAAAATAAAACTTGCTGGGAAAGCTAAGCAGCATCTTGCAGCATCTGTGGAGAGAATTCAGAGTTGATGTTTTGGGTCAAGTGACACTTCCTCAGAACTGATGGTAGCTAGGAAAATCTTGGTTTATGTGCAGAAGACAGGGTAGAGGGAGGGGGTACGGAGTAAATGATAGGTGGGGAGAGAGCCTAAAGAGAGACATGAACTGTCAGACAAAGGAGTGGATAATGATCTGTCTACGAGGGTGAATAGCTGTTAGTGGGAACTGTTAGTGGCTAACATGGGTTGTGTGTTATAGCAAAGTATGATAACAAGGCCTTGTTGTAGGCATCAGGGTAAGGACTTGGGACAGCTCAAGCCTTAAAGTTACAAACTTGATATTGAGTCTGGAAGACTGCAGGGTTCCCAGATGGAAAATGATGTGCTGTTGTGCTTCGCTGGAGCACGGCGGCAAGCCTAAGACAGATATTGGCCAGGCAGCAGGGTGGTGTGTTAAATTGACAGGCAACTGGAACTTGAGGGTTTCTTTGCGAACAGAGTGCAAGTGTTCTGCGAAGCGGTCACCCAGTCTGCACTTCATTTCCCCACTGTAGAAGAGACCACATTGTGAGCAGCAAATGCAGTAGAATAGGTTATGAGAACTACAGGTAACGCAATGCTTCACATGGAAGATATGTTTGGATCTTGGATGCTGAGGAGGGAGGAAGTAAACAGACCGATGTTGCACCTTCTGCGGTTGCAATGGAAGGTGCTGTAAATTCTCCCACGAAACCTGTCCCTGCCTCTACTCTGTTTCACCTTTAAAGATGGTCCTGAAGGTGCAACTGTTTGACCAAGCTTTTGAATGTGTATCCTCATTCCCTTATGTGAGGTGATGTCAGATATTGTTTGATTGTGCTCCTTTGAACTGCTTTGGGGCATCTATTATGTTGAAGGAGCTTTGTAAAAACAAGTACTAGTTCTCGTAGAAGCCTGTCCAGACTAGTGAAACTATTATGAATATTTGTACCTCCCATACAATCAATTTTTAGTCTATACGATGTCTAGAGCACATCAATGTGTCACATCTTGTTCCGATTGGTTTATAATTCCTTTTATTCCCATTCTTGCTATTCCCATTCCTTGTTATTAGCCATATTCCTGAAATTTTTACGCAACATATTCCAACTGTAATGACCGCCAAGTTCAAGCAGCTTATTTGTAATGTTGTTAATATTCATTTCTGTACATGTTAAAATCAATCTACCTGTTTTCATTGCTTGCAATATGACTTTTCATGACGTTGTGTTCCTATGTTTATCCTGGTTTCTGTGTCCACACCCAATGACTTTCTTTAATCCTGAAATCTAGCTGCTCCTTCAAGTTTTCTAAGTTTCGAGGTTCTCAATTGCTATCCTTTCTTTATCCCTTAGTCTTGCCTTTTCTCTTCTTTTTTGTTTCATGTCATTTAAGCCTCTTCATTGGCTACAGGCCAGTGATAAGCTTTCTTTATATACTGTCTCAAAAGCTCAAGATTTAAGCACCTCTTATCAAATCTCTCCTTAACCTCTGAAGTAACTAGAGGAATTTTCCAACTATGAGCCACAAGAAAAGTTGTTGTGGGAATCCTCAAATATAGCTGAATATCTTTTTTTTTAAAGTTACACTGTGCATTCTGCCCTCGATGGGGCACCGTGGACATGATCTTCACTGCGCAACCGCTATAAAAGCCAGGCAGGGAACAGCATCAACCCTTGTACATGGCAGTCTTTGATCTCTCAAAACTGTTTGCTCCTGTCGACAGCAAGAAATTATAGAGTATTCTTTGATATTTTCACCATTTTCTGGCTGGTCCATTATGCCATGCAAGTTATGATACTAAGCAATGGACCCACTGCAGATCCAATTCACATTTGGACAAGAGTCAAGTTGTATCATTGCACCAGTGCGCTTCCAGATCCTCCTCACTGTGATGCTTCACTTCACCCCAGTGCAATCCATACTGGAATCCAATTAATCTATAGAACCAATAGAAACCTGTTCAACCTCCTGAACCTGTCAATGAGATTCAAGGTAATCACATCCTCTGACATTAAACTGCTCTATAAAGATGATGGTTGTATCTGCTCTCCTTTGGTGGTTGAGCTGCAACCCATCATCAGCATGATCACTAGTGCAAATAGAGCGTGGGCCTTAAAGTAAACATTTATAAAACAAAGGTACTGTACTGACTTGTTAGATTTCTCAAATTTCTTGTGTAGTTTCTCATTCTTGGCAACATTGAGTAAATCTGTACTTTGCTTCCGGTGATTTTAATGTACTTTGCATAATGAAACAGCAGTGCAGCATAGTTTCTAGTTGTGGCCGAACCAGTCATTTGTTTGCATTATTCATCATCCCTTCCTTGGTATTTGTACTCTGGCCCTATTAATAGAAACCAAATGCTATTGGCTTTTGTGACTTTATTTATACTTCCAAAGAATGATGTGTTTGAATCTCTTGGTGCCTTTGTACATCCATACTCCTCATCCCTCCATTTGAGTGTATACTCTAACTCACTGGTTTTCCTCCCACAGCCCTTTATCTTATGCTTATCCACATAAAATTGTACCTACCATCTGCTGGTCCATTCTTTTAACCTGCTGATAACATACTAAACTCTTTTGCACTCTTTCTTGCTGCCAAACTCTCTACTTTAACAAATTTCACAGGCCTTGCAGCTTTTCTATTTGGAAAACCCACCACTGTCCTTTACGTCCCATTGTTCATTTAAAGGCAAAGGTCAACGGTCTTTCCCAAAACGGCAGGCATAAATGCTTCCACCGATACTACCTAAACTACTGACAGTTTCCATTATTTCAAGATTTTACTTCAGATTTACAGCATTTGTAGAATTTTATCTTTGTGTTATTTGGACACATGACCTTTTTGACACCCTCTTCTTGCATTCTACTGGTCAGAAAGCTTGATGTCAACTGTGCCAGTTCTTATTCCTATCAAATTCCATTCTCCTGTAATCCCTTGAATCACAGACCTAATTTGGCTTCCAGTTAACCAGTGCCTCAATATAAGAATTCTGGCCCTTCCAACAAAATACCTAATTCTTCACACTTCGCTATTGCTGTAACCTCCCATTCCCTTTTGATTTAGTTGTGCTTTGGAACATCTGCAAATTTGTTTGCTTTATAATTGGTGCTGTACCTTCAGCACTTTGGAGTTACCTCTTTATCAGCCTCCAGATTTTTATTTTTTAAGATCCTATTTAAAGCCTATCTCTTTGACCAAGCTTTTGTCTACCTTGCCAAATTTTGTTTACTAACTAGTGCCAAGTTTTGCATTATAATGCTCCACCAAGGTGTCTTGAGATGTTTTCTACATATAGTATACATACAAATTGATGTTTACTCCCTGTTTGAGCATCTTTGAATTGCAGCATCTCGTGCTTCATGCATGGAAAATTATGTCATGAATATCTTTTTATGTCTGGGTATTGCTCAAGAAGAGCTTGGTGCCAAAGCCATGTCTGTCTCCAAGCTAATGACGTAAGTTTCCAAAATGCGTCAGCCTCATTAGAATTATACTTCTTTCTCTCAATGATATTTAGTCTCTTCCTCTTCTGAACCACCCCTCCTCCATTGCAAGTGTTTCTTTTCTTCCCCCTTCCCCACTCTTCTTTTAGCTTCTCTGGAAAATAGTTGGTATTTTGACCTTATTGAAGTATCTGAATTATAACACATATTGGGTAGAAGTACCTGCTGTTATTCTGTTTTGAATATTTGGATGTGTTTTAGATTCCTTCTGCTTTGTGATATATAATTTCAACAAAGGTTGTCTTATTTTGTTTAACAAATGTATTCTGTTTCACTTAGGGCATTATAAAAAACAGATGGGCTGTACTCTACCTCCTGCTAAGCCTGAGTGAGGATCCACGCAAACCTCAAAGCAAGGTATCAGTAAAAATATTTTGGAATCGTAATTCTAAGTACTAGCATGTCAGGAAGCTACTAACAATCAGCTCAAACATCATTTAAAGTAGAAGAAATGGTTGATTTATGTCTTGGTACCAGGTTATGTGACAAGGTAAAGTCGCCATTGTTCCAGAGCACCATAGGCCTGCTCTCTCATTAGAGAGAGACGACTGGTGATAGAGTAACCTGTGGGTCAATTCATTTGAGGCAAGGAACATCATTGAGAAGGCCAGACCTTCATAATAACCTAAATTGGTGAGTAAATCGAATCCATGCTGTTGGTGTCACTGTGCACCATAAAACAGCCAACTGAGTGAAGCGACTCCATGTTATTCCACTTTTCGGTTCAGAACTTAATTGATTGCGAAATCTGATTGTTGCACATTTGTTCGATACTTGTTGTATAGCCTAGTCATTCTGCCTTATACTGTGCTTAATGCCCCAGACCATTCTTCATCTTTAAGTCCACCAGTGTATGTATTCTTTCTCATATGCTCAGTTATATGCATCTATGTTGTTGGCCTCAAATTTTGCTTGCAATAGGACATTTCATTTGCTGAATGTTCTGTCTATAGGTGTTTCTCCTGAACATGCTATTGATTGTATTAGTGACCACCTCATTGGTGACTCCTAGTTCTATAATGACCTGTTTGATCTTCCTCTCTGTCGAGCATGTCAGACCTTTCTATGACCATGAAAGCCTCTGTCATGCCACTCCTCAAGCTGCTCATTTCTTCAAGAAGTCCCAGACTGTCCTGATAAGTCTAACTTTTTATTTGTGTTTAGACAGGCTTCTCTTACATGCTGATTTATCCCATTATTTCCCAGTGTTTTGCTTTTGCTTTCTTTTTACAAAATATATACATTTGTCCAATCTTCTGGTCTGCTGTAACCCTTGCTGAATTGTACACACTTTTTTATAAAAAATTGATACTATTTCTTGCTGTTCATACTAGTTAAGGAAGTAATGTTCCACCCCTAGAGTCTGTCTTTCTCGCTGGAATATGACTTAACTGTTATTTCCTGTTAGGTAACCAATCCTGTAGAAATTAGCAAAGTCTTCACATCCTGATGGGACTCGGCTCCTAAAAGAAATGGCTGCCAAGATAGTTGATGCATTGGTTTTACTTTTCCAAAGTTTCCTTTATTCATTAATGGGATGAGGGCATCATTGGCTAGGCAGCATTTATTGCCCATCCCTAATTGCCCAGAAGGTGGTTGAGAGTCAACCATATTGCTGTGGGTCTGGAGTCACATGTAGGCCAGACCAGGCAAGGATGGCAGTTTCCTTCCCTAAAGGGCATTAGTGAACCAGATGGGTTTTTCCTGACAATCGACAATGGATTCACGGCCATCTTTAGTTTCGTAATCCCAGACATTTCTTGAAATCAAATTTGACCCTATGCCATGGTGGGATTTGAACCCAGGTCCCAGCATGTTATCTGGATGTCTGGATTAACAGTCCAGCAATAATACCACTGGGCCATCACTTCCCCCAGATCTTGGGCAGGGTGTAGTCCTGTATCAAAGCTACCATATTAGCCACACATTTTAAGCTCTTATTTTGTATAATAACGTTGTCAAGTGCCTTCTCTAAATCCAAATACAGCACAGCTACAGGTTCTTGTTTGTCCAAGTTGCTTGAACTTCATGAGCTATAATGAAGCTCTTTATAAAGCATTAGTACAACTCACTGGATGGCTGGTTTGTGATGCAGAAAGATTCCAACAGTGTGTTTCATTCCCACACCAGCTGAGGTTGCCACGAAGGAATCTCTCTCTGTCGCTGAGACTGCTGCGCTATGCTCTGGTAAAACAATGGTGACATTACCTTACTTTTGCTAAGTTACCAGACTATTTATTCCCACATCTAGAGATTTTCTTCAATTATAGAATTGGGAAGAATGAACCTATTGTTTTTGATCCCAAACCTCCAAGAGACCATCTCCATTCCTGTCACTGCTAACAATGTGATTGAAAGCCATTCTGTTCACAACCATAGAATCAGACTTAATTTCAAGATGATCTTCCGACTTCCTGTACGTACGATCAGTAAGACCACCTCTTTCCATCTCCATAACTTTGCCTCGTCCTAGTTCATCTGCCACCAAAATCCTTATCATGCATTAGTTATGTCTCATCTTGACTGTTTTAACAGACACCTGGGATCATGCCTCCCTCATTACATCCTGTGTAAACCTAGGGTCATTGCCAGCTCTGTTGCCAGTATCTTAGCTCACAGCAAGTCCTGATCAAGCAATTTAAAATTTCCTTCCTTGTTTTCAAAACGATCCAGACCTCCCAATACCTCTCAGCTTCTTGACCTTGTTTTTCTCGTTTAAGACATTGTGTAAAACTACCAACTTTGGCCAAGCTCTAGGTCATCCATCCTAATACCTCCATATGTGGGTCAGTCCTTTGATGTGTTTTATAATGCTCTAATATAGCACGTTTGGGCATCTCATCACATTAAATGCATTGTAAAAATATAAATTGTTTAAGGCAAAGCTAGATAAGTGCCTCTTGGAAAAATAAATGTGTGCGCTGATTGAGTGAGAGGAAGAACACTTGTATGATGCATAAACATTGGCACAGACCTGTCAGAACACCCAAACATCTATTAAGAACAGAGTTGATGACATTCTTTTATCTAGATACTCAGCTTTTTGAGCATCTTTCAATCAAATATGTATTTATATATTCATTTTGTTTATCTGTGATATAAACGCCTCGTTATTGTTAGCTGTGAATCTGCAGCTACTTATGTATGTTCATGGCTTGGCCACTGAATGATTTAAGTATGCAGTGCTGCAATCCCCATCATGATGACAGGGAAGTAACTTCAATAAAATAGAATTCTGTAGTTTGGTCACAATTGGTTGCTGGTGGGTTGATTACATTAAAGGTTGAGAAAAGAGCTGAACAGACTTTCTGCTGCTGTTGGTCCTGCCAAATTTCATTAGTGGTTCTATGTTCTGAGAGAGGCAGATGAGGCAGCTATCACAACATTTAAGGTCAGGTGGCCCTATCGTTGTCATAAGTGGATGTCATCTGAGAAAGTGGGAGGTCAATATCGAAGAGTTAAGCAGAATCCTGTTTGTTGAATGATAATACATTGAAGTTTTCTCCTGAGATAATGTCTCAATATATGGAGATAGCAGTTTATCTATTTTAGTCATCATCGTAGAGATCTATGGCACAGAGGCCCTTCAGTGTGTCGTCTCTGCACCAGTCAAAAATAGCCACCTACCTGTTATCCCATTTTCCAGCTCCTGGACCATATCCTTGTGTGCATTAGCATCCCTAAATGCTTCTTAAATAGAACATAGTATATTTCTGCCTCTCCTACACTTAGAGCACTGAGTTCCACATTCCCAACACCCTTTTGGGTGAGAGAGCTTTTCCCCACATCTCCTCTAAAGGGACTTAAATTTATGTCCCTGATCACCGAGCCTTTCGTCAAAATGAAAAGTTTCTTCCTCACTGCTGTATGTATGCCCCTCGTAATTTTAACATCTCAATCATGTCCCCTCTTGATATCGTCTGCTCTAAGCAAAGCAACCCTAGCCTTTCCAATCTCTCTCCTTAATTGAAACTCTCCAGCCCAGGCAACATCTCTTCGCCAGTGCTGTCACATCCGCCTTTTAACAGTATTGCACACAATATCTTGCTCTGACCTAACCAATTATAATACAGTTTCAACATTATCTCCCTGTTCCTGTCAGACTATATACAGCATGTACAGTTCTGCTCACTCTTTCTTTGACTTGTGTTTGAGCTGCTGAGAAGAAAGATCTGGGACCAGACATTTGATATTGAATTTATCCGGATGTAATGACCTGATTGGTATTGATGAACTATACACCACAGCTCCCAATGCTGTTGAAATTCACTTTATATCTGGAACATAGAATCAAAGCCTCTGTTCCACTCTGCAGTTTTGAAGTTTAAAGTACCACCAGTGAATCCTTAATACACTTCCTATATCCGGTACGATTATCCATACATTCACTGCAATGAGATAATGTACTCTAGAAGCTATGATCAACTTGAATTTTATATTGGCATTTTGTTATGCTATTACCATCTTGTCTAATGCTTGATTATTCTTATTTTTCAGGTTGCTAATTATGCAGCATTATTTGCTCAAGCATTGCCAAGAGATGCTCATTCTACCCCTTATTATTACTCAAGACCCCAGAGTCTGCCACTGTCTTATCCTGATAGAGCTCCCTCATCTCAGAGTGCTGGCAGCATTGGAAGCAGTGGAGTTGGTAGTCTTAGTATATATGGCTTAAATGGACCAACCCCAACTCCTCAGTCTTTATTACCTGGGTAAGTAACCTTCTGATCTGTGAGTTAAAGTAAAATATGAATGCAAAATCTTTAAGGATGATATGCAATAATATCCAATCCAGTGACAAGAACTTTGTATAGACTTGGGCTTGCGGTGCCCTCATCAAGCCAGAGCTGCTGTTTGGAGTTTTTCCAGTGCCCATTGCAAGATTTTAATTGCTGACCAAGAACACACCGTACTAAGCTTGTGAATTTCCGATTGAATGTTTTTCTTATCCACCTTTTTGTGGGATGTGATGGCAGCTATAGAGAAGTTATACATCATCTAATGACATCAAAAAAGAAACACTTGATTTCTTGATTTTTGTTTTTAATCTTTACAAAGGTGGAATAAAATCTCTGAACTTTTGACTGCCTCATCTTGTACTGGAGGCTATGAGATTGGGTGGGTTAGGTGTGCAAATTAAGGCTAGCTATGACAGACAATAATTTCATATGCAGTTGCAAACTTCAGAAACCCTCCCTCAACTCAGGCTAAAGGAATCCTCAAAATGTGTTCATTTTCAGCAGAATTGACAAGTTAACTTCTAAATTGGATAAACTGTTTGGTCCCTATGGTGGCTTCTGATGCACCTACACGTTCCATATGCTTGCAGTCTTGATTCCTAACTTTTTCAAAAATATTCCAGTTTAGGTTCTTGCTTATGCTTTTCTTCTGGGAAAATGTCCAATAATCAGTAATCAGTGTTAACAGCAAAAGTTAGAGACATTTTCCAAACTTCAGATTTAGGATTTTTAGTGACATTTTTCTTTGATTCTTCTTTTCTACTGAATTCCCCTCTTTCAACTGTTGTGTTACAGAGAGGCATTGAACACCTCTGGATAATTAAACCGAAACACGAGCCCCTAATCTGTTATGGCGGGAGTGGAGGTTTTCCTCTATTAATTAAACCCAAAACACTCGGAGAAGCTCGCCTTGCCATTCTAATCTGTTAAAAAGACTGATTTAAATGAAAGAAAATCCCTGATGTTCACTTTAGAAGTATTCAGTAATTATTTATTTATTTAACCTAGTGAACAAATTAACAGAATTAATAATAAACCGAACACTTCCCTCTTAACTACAAAGTATTCCCTAACTGAACTAAATTCTCGTGGTATGCTGTTCCAATAAACACAAGCCCCAGTTATACAAACCGAAGTAATATGAAAATAAATTAAAATTTAATCTTTCAAAGTCTACATGCCTTTCTTCTGTCCTCGAGTCATAAACGCCTTTTTTGCACTGATCCGGCTGTCAGGGACATTTTTTCGGTGAAGTCTTCTGTGAGGATTCTTAGCTGGAAGTGCTGTGGTACCTTTTTATGGATAAAATCGTGCTTTCTGAGAGAGCTTAGTGATCTCTTGTGAGAGCTAGATGCTAATTTCTCAGATGGTGTTTCACTCAACGATTTTTTTTTTAGTTTTCAAAAACCCCCTCCTTATATGCCTTGAATGACATGTCAATTTTCTTACAATGGCATCGGCCAAGGTTGTCAAAACCATCAGGTTTAAATTCAGTTGGCTTTCAGTCACTAAGTGCTTGGTTTAAATTAATTGGCTCATTCTAGCTAGTTGTCAAAACTTCAAAATAAGCCCAAGGTTTAAATCCAGAGGTGTTCCAATCTCACAGCCAATTGTTACATGTTTCAATTTCAGAACTGGCTGTACCCATTCAGCTGCTTACAGACACATTTTCTGTGTAAATCTCCAAGCTTAGAAAACCACGCACTCTTCTCCCCTATCACTTTTACAAACAAATTCTAGCTTCCTGCCTTCCAATTCACATGTACCCTGCTCAACTTCGTAACACTTGTTAATTTGTGCAGTTAAGTAGAGGTGCTTGAAAAGTGTGAGGGTGTGTGTGTGTTTGAAATGAAGCAGAGTTTGACACAGGGAATACGTCAGCAGTCAATATTTCAG
>NW_026728549.1:0-42148 GCF_030684315.1 Stegostoma tigrinum | reverse complement strand
TTAGTGATGGGGATGATGTTAGTGATGGGGATGATGTTAGTGATGGGGATGATGTTAGTGATGGGGGTGATGTTAGTGATGGGGGTGATGTTAGTGATGGGGGTGATGTTAGTGAAGGGGGTGATGTTAGTGATGGGGATGATGTTAGTGATGGGGGTGATGTTAGTGAAGGGGATGATGTTAGTGATGGGGGTGATGTTAGTGACGGGGGTGATGTTAGTGATGGGGGTGATGTTAGTGATGGGGATGATGTTAGTGATGGGGATGATGTTAGTGATGGGGGTGATGTTAGTGATGGGGGGATGTTAGTGACGGGGGTGATGTTAGTGATGGGGGTGATGTTAGTGATGGGGATGATGTTAGTGATGGGGGTGATGTTAGTGATGGGGATGATGTTAGTGATGGGGATGATGTTAGTGACGGGGGTGATGTTAGTGACGGGGGTGATGTTAGTGATGGGGGTGATGTTAGTGATGGGGATGATGTTAGTGATGGGGGTGATGTTAGTGATGGGGGTGATGTTAGTGATGGGGGTGATGTTAGTGACGGGGATGATGTTAGTGATGGGGATGATGTTAGTGATGGGGGTGATGTTAGTGACGGGGGTGATGTTAGTGATGGGGGTGATGTTAGTGATGGGGGTGATGTTAGTGATGGGGATGATGTGAGTGAAGGGGGTGATGTTAGTGATGGGGGTGATGTTAGTGATGGGGGTGATGTTAGTGATGGGGATGATGTGAGTGAAGGGGGTGATGTTAGTGATGGGGGTGATGTTAGTGATGGGGGTGATGTTAGTGATGGGGATGATGTGAGTGAAGGGGATGATGTTAGTGATGGGAGTGATGCTAGTGACGGGGATGATGTTAGTGATGGGGGTGATGTTAGTGATGGGGATGATGTTAGTGATGGGGGTGATGTTAGTGATGGGGATGATGTTAGTGACGGGGATGATGTTGGTGATGGGGGTGATGTTGGTGATGGGGGTGATGTTAGTGATGGGGATGATGTTAGTGATGGGGATGATGTTAGTGACGGGGGTGATGTTAGTGATGGGGGTGATGTTAGTGATGGGGGTGATGTTAGTGATGGGGATGATGTTAGTGATGGGGATGATGTTAGTGATGGGGGTGATGTTAGTGATGGGGGGATGTTAGTGACGGGGGTGATGTTAGTGATGGGGGTGATGTTAGTGAAGGGGGTGATGTTAGTGATGGGGATGATGTTAGTGATGGGGGTGATGTTAGTGATGGGGATGATGTTAGTGATGGGGGTGATGTTAGTGACGGGGGTGATGTTAGTGATGGGGGTGATGTTAGTGATGGGGATGATGTTAGTGATGGGGATGATGTTAGTGATGGGGGTGATGTTAGTGATGGGGGGATGTTAGTGACGGGGGTGATGTTAGTGATGGGGGTGATGTTAGTGATGGGGATGATGTTAGTGATGGGGGTGATGTTAGTGATGGGGATGATGTTAGTGATGGGGATGATGTTAGTGATGGGGGTGATGTTAGTGACGGGGGTGATGTTAGTGATGGGGGTGATGTTAGTGATGGGGATGATGTTAGTGATGGGGGTGATGTTAGTGATGGGGGTGATGTTAGTGACGGGGGTGATGTTAGTGACGGGGATGATGTTAGTGACGGGGGTGATGTTAGTGATGGGGGTGATGTTAGTGACGGGGGTGATGTTAGTGACGGGGATGATGTTAGTGACGGGGTTGATGTTAGTGACGGGGGTGATGTTAGTGACGGGGGTGATGTTAGTGATGGGGGTGATGTTAGTGACGGGGGTGATGTTAGTGACGGGGATGATGTTAGTGACGGGGGTGATGTTAGTGATGGGGGTGATGTTAGTGATGGGGATGATGTTAGTGATGGGGGTGATGTTAGTGACGGGGGTGATGTTAGTGACGGGGGTGATGTTAGTGATGGGGATGATGTTAGTGATGGGGATGATGTTAGTGATGGGGGTGATGTTAGTGATGGGGGTGATGTTAGTGATGGGGATGATGTTAGTGATGGGGTGATGTTAGTGATGGGGGTGATGTTAGTGATGGGGATGATGTTAGTGATGGGGATGATGTTAGTGACGGGGATGATGTTAGTGACGGGGATGATGTTAGTGATGGGGGTGATGTTAGTGATGGGGATGATGTTAGTGATGGGGATGGTGTTAGTGATGGGGGTGATGTTAGTGATGGGGATGATGTTAGTGATGGGGGTGATGTTAGTGATGGGGGTGATGTTAGTGATGGGGGTGATGTTAGTGACGGGAGTGATGTTAGTGACGGGGGTGATGTTAGTGACGGGGGTGATGTTAGTGATGGGGATGATGTTAGTGATGGGGGTGATGTTAGTGATGGGGGTGATGTTAGTGATTGGGATGATGTTAGTGATGGGGGTGATGTTAGTGACGGGGATGATGTTAGTGACGGGGGTGATGTTAGTGATGGGGATGATGTTAGTGATGGGGGTGATGTTAGTGATGGGGATGATGTGAGTGAAGGGGGTGATGTTAGTGATGGGGGTGATGTTAGTGATGGGGGTGATGTTAGTGATGGGGATGATGTGAGTGAAGGGGATGATGTTAGTGATGGGGGTGATGTTAGTGATGGGGATGATGTTAGTGATGGGGGTGATGTTAGTGATGGGGATGATGTGAGTGAAGGGGATGATGTTAGTGATGGGGGTGATGTTAGTGATGGGGGTGATGTTTGTGATGGGGGTGATGTTAGTGATGGGGATGATGTGAGTGAAGGGGATGATGTTAGTGATGGGGGTGATGTTAGTGATGGGGATGATGTTAGTGATGGGGGTGATGTTAGTGATGGGGATGATGTTAGTGATGGGGGTGATGTTAGTGATGGGGGTGATGTTAGTGACGGGGGTGATGTTAGTGATGGGGATGATGTTAGTGATGGGGGTGATGTTAGTGATGGGGATGATGTTAGTGATGGGGATGATGTTAGTGATGGGGGTGATGTTAGTGATGGGGGTGATGTTAGTGATGGGGATGATGTTAGTGATGGGGGTGATGTTAGTGATGGGGGTGATGATAGTGATGGGGATGATGTTAGTGATGGGGATGATGTTAGTGATGGGGATGATGTTAGTGATGGGGGTGATGATAGTGATGGGGATGATGTTAGTGATGGGGATGATGTTAGTGACGGGGGTGATGTTAGTGATGGGGGTGATGTTAGTGATGGGGGTGATGTTAGTGACGGGGATGATGTTAGTGATGGGGATGATGTTAGTGATGGGGGTGATGTTAGTGACGGGGATGATGTTAGTGATGGGGGTGATGTTAGTGATGGGGATGATGTTAGTGATGGGGATGATGTTAGTGATGGGGGTGATGTTAGTGATGGGGATGATGTTAGTGATGGGGGTGATGTTAGTGATGGGGGTGATGTTAGTGATGGGGGTGATGTTAGTGATGGGGGTGATGTTAGTGATGGGGATGATGTGAGTGAAGGGGGTGATGTTAGTGATGGGGGTGATGTTAGTGATGGGGATGATGTTAGTGATGGGGATGATGTTAGTGACGGGGATGATGTTAGTGATGGGGGTGATGTTAGTGATGTGGGTGATGTTAGTGATGGGGGTGATGTTAGTGATGGGGATGATGTGAGTGAAGGGGGTGATGTTAGTGATGGGGGTGATGTGAGTGAAGGGGGTGATGTTAGTGATGGGGGTGATGTTAGTGATGGGGATGATGTTAGTGAAGGGGGTGATGTTAGTGACGGGGGTGATGTTAGTGATGGGGGTGATGTTAGTGATGGGGGTGATGTTAGTGATGGGAGTGATGTTAGTGATGGGGGTGATGTTAGTGATGGGGATGATGTTAGTGATGGGGGTGATGTTAGTGATGGGGGTGATGTTAGTGATGGGGATGATGTTAGTGATGGGGGTGATGTTAGTGATGGGGGTGATGTTAGTGACGGGGATGATGTTAGTGATGGGGGTGATGTTAGTGATGGGGGTGATGTTAGTGATGGGGATGATGTGAGTGACGGGGATGATGTTAGTGATGGGGATGATGTTAGTGATGGGGATGATGTTAGTGATGGGGGTGATGTTAGTGATGGGGATGATGTTAGTGATGGGGGTGATGTTAGTGATGGGGGTGATGTTAGTGATGGGGGTGATGTTAGTGACCGGGATGATGTTCGTGATGGGGATGATGTTAGTGACGGGGGTGATGTTAGTGACGGGGGTGATGTTAGTGATGGGGGTGATGTTAGTGATGGGGGTGATGTTAGTGATGGGAGTGATGTTAGTGATGGGGATGATTTTAGTGATGGGGGTGATGTTAGTGATGGGGGTGATGTTAGTGATGGGGATGATGTTAGTGATGGGGGTGACGTTAGTGATGGGGGTGATGTTAGTGATGGGGGTGATGTTAGTGATGGGGATGATGTTAGTGATGGGGGTGATGTTAGTGATGGGGATGATGTTAGTGATGGGGATGATGTTAGTGATGGGGGTGATGTTAGTGATGGGGATGATGTTAGTGATGGGGGTGATGTTAGTGATGTGGGTGATGTTAGTGATGGGGGTGATGTTAGTGATGGGGATGATGTGAGTGAAGGGGGTGATGTTTGTGATGGGGGTGATGTTAGTGACGGGGGTGATGTTAGTGATGGGGATGATGTTAGTGATGGGGATGATGTTAGTGATGGGGGTGATGTTAGTGATGGGGATGATGTTAGTGATGGGGATGATGTTAGTGATGGGGGTGATGTTAGTGATGGGGATGATGTTAGTGATGGGGGTGATGTTAGTGATGGGGGTGATGTTAGTGATGGGGATGATGTTAGTGATGGGGATGATGTTAGTGACGGGGATGATGTTAGTGATGGGGGTGATGTTAGTGATGGGGATGATGTTAGTGATGGGGGTGATGTTAGTGATGGGGGTGATGTTAGTGATGGGGGTGATGTTAGTGACGGGGGTGATGTTAGTGATGGGGGTGATGTTAGTGATGTGGGTGATGTTAGTGATGGGGATGATGTTAGTGATGGGGGTGATGAGTGATGGGGATGATGTTAGTGATGGGGATGATGTGAGTGAAGGGGGTGATGTTAGTGACGGGGATGATGTTAGTGATGGGGGTGATGTTAGTGACGGGGGTGATGTTAGTGACGGGGATGATGTTAGTGATGGGGATGATGTTAGTGAAGGGGATGATGTTAGTGACGGGGATGATGTTAGTGATGGGGATGATGTTAGTGATGGGGGTGATGTTAGTGATGGGGATGATGTTAGTGATGGGGGTGATGTTAGTGATGGGGATGATGTTAGTGATGGGGGTGATGTGAGTGAAGGGGGTGATGTTAGTGATGGGGATGATGTTAGTGATGGGGATGATGTTAGTGATGGGGATGATGTTAGTGATGGGGGTGATGTTAGTGATGGGGGTGATGTTAGTGACGGGGATGATGTTAGTGATGGGGATGATGTTAGTGATGGGGGTGATGTTAGTGATGGGGGTGATGTTAGTGATTGGGGTGATGTTAGTGATGGGGGTGATGTTAGTGATGGGGGTGATGTTAGTGATGGGGATGATGTTAGTGATGGGGGTGATGTTAGTGATGGGGATGATGTTAGTGATGGGGGTGATGTTAGTGCTGGGGATGATGTTAGTGATGGGGATGATGTTAGTGACGGGGATGATGTTAGTGACGGGGATGATGTTAGTGATGGGGGTGATGTTAGTGATGTGGGTGATGTTAGTGATGGGGGTGATGTTAGTGATGGGGATGATGTGAGTGAAGGGGGTGATGTTAGTGATGGGGGTGATGTGAGTGAAGGGGGTGATGTTAGTGATGGGGGTGATGTTAGTGATGGGGATGATGTTAGTGAAGGGGGTGATGTTAGTGACGGGGGTGATGTTAGTGATGGGGGTGATGTTAGTGATGGGGGTGATGTTAGTGATGGGAGTGATGTTAGTGATGGGGGTGATGTTAGTGATGGGGATGATGTTAGTGATGGGGGTGATGTTAGTGATGGGGGTGATGTTAGTGATGGGGGTGATGTTAGTGATGGGGGTGATGTTAGTGATGGGGATGATGTTAGTGATGGGGGTGATGTTAGTGACGGGGATGATGTTAGTGATGGGGGTGATGTTAGTGACGGGGGTGATGTTAGTGATGGGGATGATGTTAGTGACGGGGATGATGTTAGTGATGGGGGTGATGTTAGTGACGGGGGTGATGTTAGTGATGGGGATGATGTTAGTGATGGGGGTGATGTTAGTGATGGGGATGATGTTAGTGACGGGGATGATGTTAGTGATGGGGGTGATGTTAGTGACGGGGGTGATGTTAGTGACGGGGATGATGTTAGTGATGGGGATGATGTTAGTGATGGGGGTGATGTTAGTGACGGGGGTGATGTTAGTGAGGGGGGTGATGTTAGTGATGGGGATGATGTTAGTGACGGGGGTGATGTTAGTGACGGGGGTGATGTTAGTGATGGGGGTGATGTTAGTGATGGGAGTGATGTTAGTGATAGGGATGATGTTAGTGATGGGGGTGATGTTAGTGATGGGGGTGATGTTAGTGATGGGGATGATGTTAGTGATGGGGGTGATGTTAGTGATGGGGGTGATGTTAGTGATGGGGGTGATGTTAGTGATGGGGATGATGTTAGTGATGGGGGTGATGTTAGTGATGGGGGTGATGTTAGTGACGGGGGTGATGTTAGTGACGGGAGTGATGTTAGTGACGGGGGTGATGTTAGTGACGGGGGTGATGTTAGTGACGGGGGTGATGTTAGTGATGGGGGTGATGTGAGTGATGGGGGTGATGTTAGTGATGGGGATGATGTTAGTGATGGGGGTGATGTTAGTGATGGGGGTGATGTTAGTGACGGGGGTGATGTTAGTGACGGGGATGATGTTAGTGACGGGGGTGATGTTAGTGACGGGGGTGATGTTAGTGATGGGGGTGATGTTAGTGATGGGGGTGATGTTAGTGATGGGGGTGATGTTAGTGATGGGGGTGATGTTAGTGATGGGGATGATGTTAGTGATGGGGATGATGTTAGTGATGGGGGTGATGTTAGTGATGGGGATGATGTTAGTGACGGGGGTGATGTTAGTGATGGGGGTGATGTTAGTGAAGGGGATGATGTTAGTGACGGGGATGATGTTAGTGATGGGGGTGATGTTAGTGATGGGGATGATGTTAGTGATGGGGGTGATGTTAGTGATGGGGGTGATGTTAGTGATGGGGATGATGTTAGTGATGGGGGTGATGTTAGTGATGGGGATGATGTTAGTGATGGGGGTGATGTTAGTGATGGGGATGATGTTAGTGATGGGGGTGATGTTAGTGATGGGGATGATGTTAGTGATGGGGGTGATGTTAGTGATGGGGATGATGTTAGTGATGGGGATGATGTTAGTGATGGGGGTGATGTTAGTGATGGGGATGATGTTAGTGATGGGGGTGATGTTAGTGAAGGGGGTGATGTTAGTGACGGGGATGATGTTAGTGACGGGGGTGATGTTAGTGACGGGGGTGATGTTAGTGAAGGGGGTGATGTTAGTGATGGGGATGATGTTAGTGACGGGGGTGATGTTAGTGACGGGGGTGATGTTAGTGATGGGGGGGGTGTTAGTGATGGGGGTGATGTTAGTGATGGGGGTGATGTTAGTGAAGGGGGTGATGTTAGTGATGGGGATGATGTTAGTGATGGGGGTGATGTTAGTGATGGGGATGATGTTAGTGATGGGGGTGATGTTAGTGATGGGGATGATGTTAGTGATGGGGATGATGTTAGTGACGGGGATGATGTTAGTGATGGGGGTGATGTTAGTGATGGGGATGATGTTAGTGATGGGGGTGATGTTAGTGATGGGGATGATGTTAGTGATGGGGATGATGTTAGTGATGGGGGTGATGTTAGTGACGGGGGTGATGTTAGTGATGGGGATGATGTTAGTGATGGGGGTGATGTTAGTGATGGGGGTGATGTTAGTGATGGGGATGATGTTAGTGATGGGGGTGATGTTAGTGATGGGGATGATGTTAGTGATGGGGATGATGTTAGTGATGGGGGTGATGTTAGTGATGGGGGTGATGTTAGTGATGGGGGTGATGTTAGTGACGGGGATGATGTTAGTGATGGGGGTGATGTTAGTGACGGGGGTGATGTTAGTGACGGGGATGATGTTAGTGATGGGGGTGATGTTAGTGATGGGGATGATGTTAGTGATGGGGGTGATGTTAGTGATGGGGATGATGTTAGTGATGGGGATGATGTTAGTGATGGGGGTGATGTTAGTGATGGGGGTGATGTTAGTGATGGGAGTGATGTTAGTGATGGGGGTGATGTTAGTGACGGGGATGATGTTAGTGATGGGGATGATGTTAGTGATGGGGATGATGTTAGTGATGGGGATGATGTTAGTGAGGGGGTGATGTTAGTGACGGGGGTGATGTTAGTGACGGGGGTGATGTTAGTGATGGGAGTGATGTTAGTGATGGGGATGATGTTAGTGATGGGGATGATGTTAGTGATGGGGGTGATGTTAGTGATGGGGGGATGTTAGTGACGGGGGTGATGTTAGTGATGGGGGTGATGTTAGTGATGGGGATGATGTTAGTGATGGGGGTGATGTTAGTGATGGGGATGATGTTAGTGATGGGGATGATGTTAGTGATGGGGATGATGTTAGTGATGGGGGTGATGTTAGTGATGGGGATGATGTTAGTGATGGGAGTGATGTTAGTGATGGGGGTGATGTTAGTGACGGGGATGATGTTAGTGACGGGGGTGATGTTAGTGATGGGGATGATGTTAGTGATGGGGGTGATGTTAGTGATGGGGGTGATGTTAGTGATGGGGATGATGTTAGTGACGGGGGTGATGTTAGTGATGGGGGTGATGTTAGTGACGGGGGTGATGTTAGTGACGGGGATGATGTTAGTGATGGGAGTGATGTTAGTGACGGGGATGATGTTAGTGATGGGGGTGATGTTAGTGATGGGGATGATGTTAATGATGGGGATGATGTTAGTGATGGGGATGATGTTAGTGACGGGGGTGATGTTAGTGATGGGGGTGATGTTAGTGATGGGGGTGATGTTAGTGATGGGGATGATGTTAGTGATGGGGGTGATGTTAGTGATGGGGATGATGTGAGTGACGGGGATGATGTTAGTGATGGGGATGATGTTAGTGATGGGGATGATGTTAGTGATGGGGGTGATGTTAGTGATGGGGGTGATGTTAGTGATGGGGGTGATGTTAGTGATGGGGGTGATGTTAGTGATGGGGATGATGTTAGTGATGGGGGTGATGTTAGTGATGGGGGTGATGTTAGTGATGGGGGTGATGTTAGTGACCGGGATGATGTTAGTGATGGGGATGATGTTAGTGATGGGGGTGATGTTAGTGATGGGGATGATGTTAGTGATGGGGGTGATGTTAGTGATGGGGGTGATGTTAGTGATGGGGATGATGTTAGTGATGGGGGTGATGTTAGTGACGGGGATGATGTTAGTGATGGGGGTGATGTTAGTGATGGGGATGATGTTAGTGATGGGGATGATGTTAGTGATGGGGGTGATGTTAGTGATGGGGATGATGTTAGTGATGGGGGTGATGTTAGTGATGTGGGTGATGTTAGTGATGGGGGTGATGTTAGTGATGGGGATGATGTGAGTGAAGGGGTTGATGTTAGTGATGGGGGTGATGTTAGTGACGGGGGTGATGTTAGTGATGGGGATGATGTTAGTGATGGGGATGATGTTAGTGATGGGGGTGATGTTAGTGATGGGGATGATGTTAGTGATGGGGATGATGTTAGTGATGGGGGTGATGTTAGTGATGGGGATGATGTTAGTGATGGGGGTGATGTTAGTGATGGGGGTGATGTTAGTGATGGGGATGATGTTAGTGATGGGGATGATGTTAGTGACGGGGATGATGTTAGTGATGGGGGTGATGTTAGTGATGGGGATGATGTTAGTGATGGGGGTGATGTTAGTGATGGGGGTGATGTTAGTGATGGGGGTGATGTTAGTGACGGGGGTGATGTTAGTGATGGGGGTGATGTTAGTGATGTGGGTGATGTTAGTGATGGGGATGATGTTAGTGATGGGGGTGATGAGTGATGGGGATGATGTTAGTGATGGGGATGATGTGAGTGAAGGGGGTGATGTTAGTGACGGGGATGATGTTAGTGATGGGGGTGATGTTAGTGACGGGGGTGATGTTAGTGACGGGGATGATGTTAGTGATGGGGATGATGTTAGTGATGGGGATGATGTTAGTGATGGGGATGATGTTAGTGATGGGGGTGATGTTAGTGATGGGGATGATGTTAGTGATGGGGGTGATGTTAGTGATGGGGATGATGTTAGTGATGGGGGTGATGTGAGTGAAGGGGGTGATGTTAGTGATGGGGATGATGTTAGTGATGGGGATGATGTTAGTGATGGGGATGATGTTAGTGATGGGGGTGATGTTAGTGATGGGGGTGATGTTAGTGACGGGGATGATGTTAGTGATGGGGATGATGTTAGTGATGGGGATGATGTTAGTGATGGGGGTGATGTTAGTGATGGGGGTGATGTTAGTGATTGGGGTGATGTTAGTGATGGGGGTGATGTTAGTGATGGGGATGATGTTAGTGATGGGGGTGATGTTAGTGATGGGGATGATGTTAGTGATGGGGGTGATGTTAGTGCTGGGGATGATGTGAGTGACGGGGGTGATGTTAGTGATGGGGGTGATGTTAGTGATGGGGATGATGTTAGTGATGGGGGTGATGTTAGTGATGGGGATGATGTTAGTGACGGGGATGATGTTAGTGATGGGGGTGATGTTAGTGATGGGGGTGATGTTAGTGATGGGGGTGATGTTAGTGATGGGGATGATGTTAGTGATGGGGGTGATGTTAGTGATGGGGATGATGTTAGTGATGGGGGTGATGTTAGTGATGGGGGTGATGTTAGTGATGGGGGTGATGTTAGTGACGGGGATGATGTTAGTGATGGGGATGATGTTAGTGATGGGGATGATGTTAGTGATGGGGGTGATGTTAGTGATGGGGGTGATGTTAGTGATGGGGGTGATGTTAGTGATGGGGATGATGTTAGTGATGGGGGTGATGTTAGTGATGGGGATGATGTTAGTGATGGGGATGATGTTAGTGATGGGGGTAATGTTAGTGATGGGGATGATGTTAGTGATGGGTGTGATGTTAGTGATGGGGGTGATGTTAGTGATGGGGATGATGTTAGTGATGGGGGTGATGTTAGTGATGGGGATGATGTTAGTGATGGGGGTGATGTTAGTGACGGGGATGATGTTAGTGACGGGGATGATGTTAGTGATGGGGGTGATGTTAGTGATGGGGATGATGTTAGTGACGGGGGTGATGTTAGTGACGGGGGTGATGTTAGTGACGGGGATGATGTTAGTGACGGGGATGATGTTAGTGATGGGGATGATGTTAGTGATGGGGATGATGTTAGTGATGGGGATGATGTTAGTGATGGGGATGATGTTAGTGATGGGGGTGATGTTAGTGATGGGGATGATGTTAGTGATGGGGATGATGTTAGTGATGGGGGTGATGTTAGTGACGGGGATGATGTTAGTGACGGGGATGATGTTAGTGATGTTGATGATGTTAGTGATGGGGGTTTTGTTAGTGATGGGGGTGATGTTAGTGATGGGGGTGATGTTAGTGATGGGGGTGATGTTAGTGATGGAGGTGATGTTAGTGATGGGGATGATGTTAGTGATGGGGGTGATGTTAGTGATGGGGATGATGTTAGTGATGGGGGTGATGTTAGTGACGGGGATGATGTTAGTGACGGGGATGATGTTAGTGATGGGGATGATGTTAGTGATGGGGGTGATGTTAGTGATGGGGATGATGTTAGTGACGGGGGTGATGTTAGTGATGGGGGTGATGTTAGTGATGGGGATGATGTTAGTGATGGGGGTGATGTTAGTGACGGGGATGATGTTAGTGACGGGGATGATGTTAGTGATGGGGATGATGTTAGTGATGGGGATGATGTTAGTGATGGGGATGATGTTAGTGATGGGGGTGATGTTAGTGATGGGGATGATGTTAGTGACGGGGATGATGTTAGTGATGGGGGTGATGTTAGTGATGGGGGTGATGTTAGTGATGGGGATGATGTTAGTGATGGGGGTAATGTTAGTGATGGGGATGATGTTAGTGATGGGGGTGATGTTAGTGATGGGGATGATGTTAGTGATGGGGGTAATGTTAGTGATGGGGATGATGTTAGTGATGGGGATGATGTTAGTGATGGGGATGATGTTAGTGATGGGGGTGATGTTAGTGATGGGGATGATGTTAGTGATGGGGGTGATGTTAGTGATGGGGGTGATGTTAGTGATGGGGGTGATGTTAGTGATGGGGGTGATGTTATTGATGGGGGTGATGTTGGTGACTGTGGTGTAATGGGGCATTTTGTTGATGGGACAGGCCTGTTGTGCTGAATGGCCTAATTGTCCTCAGGGCCCTGCATCGGCCTCCGTGCTCCCAGCTCCTCATGCCTATGTTGAAAGGAGCAGAAAACACAATGATGGAATGCATCAGGCCCAGTTTAGTCACCAAACTTCCTCTCTGCACCTGACACTGGGACTATCCAGTTTTTCTCGCGTTAGGTGGCAATTCGGAAAGTGCTTCACTTCCTCAATGTTACCGGTGGGATTCGCAGTGTGGTCATGTTTCTGTGCCGAGCAAGGAAGCAATGGAGAAGCTCAATGAATCTTTTCCTCCACCTCAGGGTTATGGTCCCATACTTTGAATAAGATCAAACGGCATTAGAGAGCATGCTTTCCGCTGAGCCCTGGCTAGCAGTGTAGCCAAGCAAAGAGTGACTCTGTATTCTCAGGCAAGCGTATTATGAATGAAAACATTGATGCTCAGGCAATGTGCACTGTTTTGTGTCATACTAATTAAATTTCACATCCTCCTCCATCCCACTGTATACTGCTTCAAAGTGAGCTAGTGTTGCCCAATTGACTAGAGAGCAAATCCCACATGTCAGTAATCTGATTGCATGTAAATGATGCACAGATCTTCATTCTAATGTGCAATGCATTGTGTGGTCTGTGCAGAATATAATGGGCAAGTTGCACAAAACCTGGTATTCAAACAGTGTTCTTAATTGAGTGCTCCTTGAAAACAAAGCACTGAGGGAGTGTTGGTCCTGTGTCTCCCACTGTAATAGTATGCCCCTGGGACTATATTGATTTGAAAATTTGAACAGCTTTTCAGGTCAGGGGAAATAGGGTGTGAGAGTTGCAGATGCTTCCACTATGTCTGCTGGGAGAATTCCAAAGCCAGCCTAAGCCCATTATGTCTCCTAGTCATAGGCACCAAGGATAATGAAATAAGTCGGAGCTCTGTCTCTGCATGAGCAGAGGGGTCCACTGGAGGTTGGTGAATTGGTCCAAGGTTTGAATGCTAATGGGGTCTAACTGTGGGGGACAGAATACAGATTGCAGCCAGAGCTGGAAGATGTCGACTTGAGAATAATACAGATGCCTGACAGTACAGTGTCAAAAATATTGATATCTCTTTCTTTGGAATGTGGGTTTCACTGGCTGGGCCCAGCATTTATTGCCCGTTTCTAGTTGCCCTTGAGAAGGTGAGGGTGAGCTGCCTTCATAATCCATGGCTGTAGGCAGACCAACAATGCCGTTATGGAGGGAAATTAACCCTGAAAAGTGTGAGGTGAAGCACTTTGGAAGCAATAACAAGACAAGGGAGAATTTGATGATTGGCAGGGCTCGCAGACACTCAGAGGAACAGGGTGATCTTGGGGCTCTTGCCCACAGATCAGGCAGCAATTGCTGGCTCGGCCATGATGCCCATGTCCTAAAAGTGAATACAAAAAGTCCATCTGCCACTTCTCTGCCTATCTGACCAGTCTGTCTATATTCTCTTGTGAGGCCCTAAGACCTTTCTTCTCACCGTCACCCACCTGGTAATCTACAAACATTCTTATTTTCACACCACCCGCACATTCTCATCTAAATCATTCATATATATCATAGACAATAAGGGATCCAGCACAGATCCCTGTCGTACATGACTGCACACCAGTCTCTGGTCGCAGATTCAGCCTTTTACCACCACCCCCCATCTCCTGCTATGAAGCTAATTTTGGATCCAATTTATGAAGTTACCCTGGATACCTGGTCCTCTTACTTTCCTTTTGACTCTGTGGGACCTTGTCAAAGGCTTTGCTAGAATCCAGATAAACTCCATCAACTGCCCCATCCTCATCCAAGCACATGGCCACCTCTTCGAAAAAATTCAAGCAAATTTGTTAATCATGACCTCCCTCTGACGAAGCCATGCTGACTATCCCTGATCAAGCCTTACCTCTTGAAGTGAAGGTTAATTCTCTCCTTCAGAATTTTCACCAGTAGCTTCCCTCCCACTGATGTAGGACTCATGGTCTGTAGTTCCCTGTTTATCTCTACTACGCTTCTTGATAAGTGGAACTGCATTAAGCTGTCCTCCACTCCTCTGGACCCTCCCCTCTGACCAGAGACAAATTAAGCTTTGGGTCAGCGATGCTGTAATTTCTTGTCTTCACTCCCACAGCAGCCTGGGATACAACTCACCTGAACCTGGGGATTTCAAGATAACAGGTTGTGGACTTGAATGAACACAGCAGGCCAAGCAGCATCTTAGGAGCAGGAAAGCTGGCGGTTCAGGCCTAGACCCTTCATCGTCCTTTCTGATGAAGGGTCTAGGCCCGAAACGTCAGCTTTCCTGCTCCTAAGATGCTGCTTCCCTGCTGTGTTCATCCAGCTCCACACCTTGTTATCTCAGATTCTCCAGCATCTGCAGTTCCTATTATCTCTGGAGCTGGGGATTTGTTCATTTTTAAAACCCTAATATCACCTCACATCTTATGTTAATCTGATCAAGTACCGCACAGACCCTTTTCCCAAAATGCAGTACCTACATCCTCCTTTTAGTGAATGAAGATGTGAAGTACTTGAAAACATCCTATCAATGTCCTCTTGCTCTACACATAGATTGACCCGTTGGTCCCAAATGGATCCTACCCTTTTCCTAGTTATCCACTTCCCTCTTACATAGTCACCAGCATCTTTCTACACCCATTAACATCTTTCACTGACCAATCTCCCATTCACCCTCACTGACCAATCATCCATTGACCCTCACTGACCAATCTCCCATTCACCCTCACTGACCAATCTCCCATTCACCCTCACTGACCAACCACACATTCACCCTCACTGACCAATCTCCCATTCACCCTCACTGACCAACCACACATTCACCCTCACTGACCAATCTCCCATTCACCCTCACTGACCAACCACACATTCACCCTCACTGACCAATCTCCCATTCACCCTCACTGACCAACCACACATTCACCCTCACTGACCAACCATCCATTCACCCTCACTGACCAATCTCCCATTCACCCTCACTGACCAATCTCCCATTCACCCTCACTGACCAACCACCCATTCACCCTCACTGACCAACCACCCATTCACCCTCACTGACCAATCTCCCATTCACCCTCACTGACCAATCTCCCATTCACCCTCCCTGACCAATCTCCCATTCACCCTCACTGACCAATCTCCCATTCACCCTCACTGACCAACCACCCATTCACCCTCACTGACCAATCTCCCATTCACCCTCACTGACCAATCTCCCATTCACCCTCCCTGACCAACCACCCATTCACCCTCACTGACCAATCTCCCATTCACCCTCCCTGACCAACCACCCATTCACCCTCACCGACCAATCTCCCATTCACCCTCACTGACCAATCTCCCATTCACCCTCACTGACCAACCACCCATTCACCCTCACTGACCAATCTCCCATTCACCCTCACTGACCAACCACCCATTCACCCTCACTGACCAACCACCCATTCACCCTCACTGACCAATCTCCCATTCACCCTCACTGACCAATCTCCCATTCACCCTCACTGACCAACCACCCATTCACCCTCACTGACCAATCTCCCATTCACCCTCACTGACCAATCTCCCATTCACCCTCACCGACCAATCTCCCATTCACCCTCACTGACCAATCTCCCATTCACCCTCACTGACCAATCTCCCATTCACCCTCACCGACCAATCTCCCATTCACCCTCACTGACCAATCTCCCATTCACCCTCACTGACCAACCACACATTCACCCTCACTGACCAATCTCCCATTCACCCTCACTGACCAATCTCCCATTCACCCTCGCTGACCAACCACCCATTCACCCTCACTGACCAACCACCCATTCACCCTCACTGACCAACCACCCATTCACCCTCCCTGACCAATCTCCCATTCACCCTCACTGACCAATCGCCCATTGATTAAATGCCAGGATCTTGCACTTGATGTACAGCAGTCATTTGCACAGTTAAACCTCTCACATCTTCATAGATCACTGTCCAATCTATTTTACTCTGAGGAGAATTAGGCCAGCTTTTCCAGTTTCTCTAAATGTTGGCCTAACCAGTGATGCCTATGTCCTGTGAGCGTTTAAAATCAATAACAAATGCATGGTGAGGATAGACGGGATAGCAGAGAATTTTGAAGGAGGCAAAGGCACATCAAGGTCTCCGTCCAAGACTTTGTAACAATCATATCAGTGTAGTTGCACCTGTAATAAACTACACTTTATTCAACACAACAGCCTCATCTCAATAAGCCACTTCATTCTACCCCAATAGAGAAAATGCCAGTTTAAAGCAAGGATATCATCAGCAAAGTTATATGATGGTGAGCAAGAATGTAGTTACCTCACATATAGCAGCTTTGTCTGTAGGGTTGACCCTGGCCTTTGAGTTCCTTGCCATTTCAATTGTCCACCTTGCTCTCAGGTTAACAATACATTCCCGGACCTGCTATAACGTTCCAATGACACACAACGCAAGATTGAGGAACATCTTGCTCTCAGCCAAACCGACCCATATTCACTTTTCCATGCCTTAAATTACACCCATTCTACGTCTCTATTTCTCTTTCACCCCAATTAGCAAGGCCTTTGTCTTTTACACTAGGCATCTACATCATCAGTTCCCCTCACTCCTCCTCCACCTCTGTCTAAAGTTTAAGAAAATTTGTGCCTGGGTGGGTTTCCTCCGGGTGCTCCCATTTCCTCCCCCAGACCAAAGATGTGCAGGCTCGGGTGGATCGGCCATGCTAAATTGCCCGTAGTGTTCAGGGGTGTGTGGGCTATAGGGGGATGGGTCTGGGTGGGATGCTCCAAGGGGCGGTGTGGACTTGTTGGGCCAAAGGGTCTGTTTCCACACTGTAGGGAATCTAACCTTTAAAAAAAAACTAAACAACTTTTGTTTAGAAGATAGAAACAGGAGCAGGCCATCCATTCCTTCATGTCTGCTCCACCATTCATGGTTGATCGTCTAGTCCAAGGCCCTGTTTCAGCTTTCTCCCCATATCCTAATCACTTCTCTTCTAATCAATGCCTGGATTTCTGAGTTACAAAAGCCGTGGCTATTAACACCATGATATCATACACCCATAACTGACACAGACACCAGCAGACAGTAAGATGGACCCAATGAGCTATTTCTCTAGATTCTACTTGATATTTTGAATTATTCACATGAATGTGCCTTGCAGAATGTGATGGTGCCTGGAGGCTTTGCAAATGATGCAGGTTCACAGAAAGAGACAGAGAGAGCGGCGCACTTTGACTCACTCAGGGACACAGCCTCTGACCAATTCCCTCAGGCCCAGTCAGAGCGGGTTTGTGAAACACAGCCACTTGGTGTGAGAGGGCCAGCAAATCTCACCTGGAACCTATTTACATCAAGCTTTTTCTCTCTCTCTCATTAATTAATGAGGCTCAGGCACAATTAGCATCAGAAAATGCTGCACATAAGAAGTTTAACAGAACAAAGAGAAACGGCAGCCAGAATCACAGAGAATTTACAGGGAACGTATGTAAAAGCTCAGAACCAGGACTTTCAGCCCATCAGAGGTAATGCAGATGCTGGAGAATCCAAGCTAACAAAGTGTGAAGCTGGATGAATACAGCAGGTATTTGGACTATCTGCATTCTCTCTCCACTCTCCTTCTTCCTCACACATAAGTCTGTAAGCAGGCCTTTCAGTCCATCTGCTCTGCCATCCAATGAGACCATGGCTGAACTGATAATCTTCACAACTCCACTCTTCCGTCTTTTCCTCACAGCAGATTGTGCCTTTGAGAGGGTTTGGAAAACTGAGTAAATAGCTTTGAGTCTTATTTAAGGTCGACAAAAGAAGCATGAGTGGGTGGAGTCAGGCTTACACGGACTTGGGTTTTAGTTTTTTGCTTTCAGTTGTTGAAGTCGTGGTTTTTGGAATTGAAACTGCTCAATGCAACACTCTCTCTCTCTGCAGCTGCAAAATCTTACGTTCTCTCTCGGCTGCTAGATTCTTTCTTTCAGTTTTTTTTTCCCTTTCTCCTGGACTGGAGGGGATTGAAAGTATAGGAAATATGTTTTGCTGAATTTGCCTTTGCCTAGCTTGTGTTTTTGGGATGCCGCTATATTTGAACAGTTGATAAGTAGTCAAATAACATATCATTTTATTATGTATTTTAACAGAGTTAAAGTTATGCCAATTATTACCTTGTCTGTATTTTAACTATGGGTTAACGATAAAGTGTATTTTGTTTAAAGCCTAATAGTTTGACCAATCAAATCTCGACTGGAACACTGTGCCTAACATATGCCTTTATATAAGATAAAAGTTAGTGCCTAGGCTACCTCGTTAATATATCTCAGGGGCATTGGTGCAGTCAAAAACAGATTGGGAACTCTTGTCAGGATCAAAGTCTCTAGTACAAAGTTGAGTTTAGAGTTATTGGGTTGACAGACTGTAGTGATTTAAATGAGGCCAGCCAGCTGGACATTATAGAATCTGAGCTTCCTGATTGGGACTCTTAATCCAGTCCAATCAGGGAGCCCTGGCTGACAGACAAGAGAGAAGTGCCTGACATTCTGGCACCCTGAAAGCTGCCTCTGAAGAGACAGTTCCACAGTCAAGGACTCTCCACATGTAAATAAAGAGCGATTTGGTGGTGGGATACTGGTCTAATTGGAGTTGTTTCAAAAACAGTGAGTGTTGGTGTTTTTTTTTTGACTGTTGCATTTGGTTAATTTAAATAGTGTGCACCTTGTGTAACAATGGCTCTATCAGTGGATAAGTCGTAAACGACACTTGAGATGGTATACGGAAGCTGAGTAAGGCAAAGCTTTTGGGATTGGCCAATAACCTAGAGTTGGGGTTGCCTGTATTTGTGAGGAAAACAGGAGATAATTTTGGCAAAAGCACAGCATTTACAATTGCTGGAAAAGCAGTTGGAATCATTGGAAATGGCAAAAATTCAACTGTGAATAAAAAAAAGCTTAAAAATGAAGAGGAAATAAAACAAATTCTGTTATTTTTAAAGGCAGAAAAGGGAGAAAGAGAGAATTTTTGAACTTTAGAAGTTGGAATTGAAAAGTGAAAGCTGCCTTAAAATGGCTGGGGTAGTGGTGGAAGGTGGGAGTTGGGATGAGGGAAGGGAAGAGAAATCTCATAATAGCTAAAGGCCTGGTCAGGATCTGTTTAAATGTGCCCAAGCATTACCAAGTTCAACAAGAAAGACAGAGAGACCTTCTTTCTCATTTCATTTGAGGAAATGGCTAAACAAATGCAATGGCCACCAGTTTCATGACTATTGTTGATTCAAACAGAGTTGGTAAGTAGAGCTAGTGAAGTATTTACATTCCTATCACAGGAGGTATCCAGGGACTATGAGGAGATGAGAAAAAACATCTTAAGTGCATATGAAACAGACCCAGAAACCTACAGACAATGTTTTACGAACCTAGGGAGGAACCTGGTCATACGTACATTGAGTTTGAAAGAATCAAACAAAGTAATTTTGATAAGTGGATAAGGCAATTGAAAATAGATCAAACACACAAAGCTTTTAGAGAGATGGTTATTTCAGAGGGGTTCAAAATTTCACTTCCCGAAGTATTGAGAACTCTTGTGGAACAGCAGAAGTGTAAAGCGGCAAGGTTAACAGCAGAAATGGATAATGATTAAGTGAGTTCAAAAATCAAAATTTGGCTTCTGACATTCATTTCGATCCGTGACGGATAGAAATTTGGGAAAAGAGAAACCCTCGGGTGGTAAGGGAAAAGGGGATCTCATTGAAGATGGTAAAGATAGTCCACCACAGGGTAGAATGGAAACCCATGAGGGGGAAAGGGAAATTAAAACAAAAAGCTCAGGTGTTCACATGAAGTTGCAGTGTTGGTACTTTAGAAAAAGCACAGATGTGGAAAACTAGTATAAGCCAGTGAGTTCTACTGAAGTGGTAAAGGAAAGCACAATGGAGAAAAAAATAGGATATGCAGCCTGGCCTGGGGTTGATTGAGAACAAAGTCCTAGATCTCTTTAAAGAATTTCCTTGCGTGGGTACGGTTTCCTCGTGTACCTGGAGGAGCAGGTTTAAAAAGAAATTAAGATTTTAAGAAACATGCGATCAGCTCAATCTTTGCTAGTGAGAGATGAGGAGATAGGTATTTCAGAAGGTCTAATGCCAGAGAAGTTGATAATATATGGAATTGATGATGAGACGAGAAGCAGTCATTATATGAAGTGAGCTTGGAGAGTCCAGTGAAAGGTGGTGAAGCTGTGGTAGAAATAATAGAGAAATTGTCCATCCCAGAAATGCAGTTTTTCCTTGGTAATGATATAGCTGAATCACAGATGGGAGTGATGTCTACTGTGGCTGAAAAGCCAGCAGATAATCAGATAACTGTGATGTTTTAGGAAGTATATCCTAGGATTTTTCCTGACTGTGTGATAACAAGGCCACAGAGCTACAGGCCAAAGCAGCAGGAGGAGGAATGAAAGTAAAGATAAGGAAGTTGAAGCTCAATTGTCAGAGACCATATTTGATCGAATGATTAAGAAAAAGAATCAAGAATAGGTGGAGGAGAATAGTTCAGAGAAATGAGCTGAATTACAACAGAGATGAAAAACTGGATCAGTTGTATCAAAAAGTGCACAACAAAGAAGAATCCGAGTGTATCCCAGAATGTTACAACCTTAACAATGAAGTCTTGATGAGGAAATTGAGACGATCACACATCCAGGTGGATGAGAAATAGGCAGAAGTTCATCAAGTTTTATTACTAGTGGGTTATAGAAAGGTGGTATTGCGGGTAGCACATGAATTACCAGTAGGAAGTTATTTGGGGGTCAGGAAAACTCAAGCCAAAATACAAACACATGTTTATTAGCCTGGGCTGCAAAAAGATGTGGTTGAATTTTGCAGAACGTGTCACACGTGTCAAGTAAAGCCAGTATATTTAATACCTATTCCTGCATTTGGGGAACATTTTACAAGGGTCTTAATTGATCGTGTAGGACCCTTTCCCAAAACTAAGTGGGCATCAGTATTCCATGACCATGATGGATGAGTCTACTAGATTTCCAAAAACTATTCTATTATGAAGGATCATGTTGAAAAGGAATGTAGAAGAGCTCCTCATTTTTTTTTACTAGATATGGGCTACCTACAGAGATATAATTGAATCGAAGATCAAATTTTACTTCAAAGTTATTCAAGCATGTTATGGTTCCCTTAGGAATAAAACAATTCAAATCCACAGTGTACCATCCAGAATCTCAGGGTGCATTAGAACAGTGGCATCAAACTTTAAAGACCATATTGAGAGTTTATCCTCAAGACTATCCAGAGGACTTGGATAAAGGAATTCCATTTGTCCTTTTTGAACTTTGGGTTATACCTAATGAATCAACTAAGTTCAGTCCATTTGAATTAGTTTTTGGTCATGAGGTGAAAGAATTACTGAAATTAAGGGAAAATTGGTGAGTCAGGGTTCAGAGTACATATTTGGACTATGTGTAAAATTTTAGGGAGGGATTAAGGGTGAGTTGGCTAGACAGCATTTAGAAGAAGGCAAAGCATATGATGAAACAGGAAGTAGGCAAGAAGTCAAAAATTCATAATGTTGCTAGTGGAGATAGTGTTAGTGTTACTTCCACTGTTAGGCGAACCTTAAAGGTAATTTTTAGTGGGTCTTATCAAATCAAAAGATGATTGATTGAGGTGAATTATTTGATAAGAATGCCACATTTGTCATTTGATTATACTCAACAGGCATTTTGATAAGAAGGAAAGCAAAAAGAGAATATGTTACTTGTGGAATGATTTTTTGAGTTATCTTCCAGAGAAAAATTAAAATGGTTTGAAAGAGTATTGCAATCACAGAGATATAAAGGAATAAGCTGGGAAGTACTAAACTGATTATGCATGATATAGATATATGAAATGCTGTTCCAGTTAAGCAACATCCTTATAGGCTTAACCTTCTAAAGTTGACACTGGTTCAAACAGAAATTGAAAGCAGGTCCTTTTTAAACCTTTCCCTTCTCACCTTATACCTATGCCTCTCTGGTTTTGGCCTCCCCCACCCTGGGGAAAAGACCTTGTCTACTACCCTATCCATGCCCCTCATGGTTTAATAAACATCTATAAGGTCATCCCTCAACCTCCGATGCTCCAAGGAAAATAGCCGCAGTTGTTCAGCCTCTCCCTATAGCTCAAGCCCTCCTGGCAACATCCTTGTGAATCTCTTCTGAACCCTTTCAAGTTTCACAACTTCCTTCCTAAGGAGTGAGACCAGAGCTGCATGTAATGCTCCAAAAGTGGCCCTAACTGATGTCCTGTACAGCTGCAACATGACCTCCCAACTCCTACTCAATGCAGTGACCAATAAAGGGAAGCGTACCAAACATCTTTTCCCCTCCCTGTCTATTAGCAACTCCATTTTCAAGGAACTATGAACTTGCACTTCAAGGCCTCTTTGTTCAGCAACCTGGTATGAAAAATGCACCAGTCACATTCAAAGACTAACCACTGAGGCTATTTCAGAATTAACCAATTGTGTAGTGTACATGAATGATC
Organism: Stegostoma tigrinum; assembly: GCF_030684315.1. Lineage (NCBI taxonomy): Eukaryota > Metazoa > Chordata > Chondrichthyes > Orectolobiformes > Stegostomatidae > Stegostoma > Stegostoma tigrinum. Next base: position 19,109 of record NW_026728549.1, on the reverse strand, counting down.
TGATGATTTTTAGTTACACATAGAACGAACATTTGAAGAACCTAGCAGAATTATTCAATTGAATTCAGAGGGCAGACTCGGCGATAAGCCTGGCTAAGAGTGGGCTCACAAAAGCCCAAGTCATGTTCCTGGGCTATATATCATTGGGCATGAATGGATGGCCCCACAGGATGTGGAAACAAAGGCTTATGGTAAGTTTTCCCATGTCATCGACAAAGAAAGCAATACTACAATTCCTGGGATTGAGTGTCTTTTATGGAAAATTTGCATTGAATTTTACCAGCGTAGCTGCTCCACTGACTAATGTGTTGAAGAAGTGTAGAAAATTTCACTGAATCGAGGAATGTCAGAACGAATTTGATGGCTTGAAGTTGTGTTAACCACTGCCCCCAGTGTTAGCCACATGTAATTACACTAAACAGTTCAGTGTGGTGATTGATGCAAGTGGTGTGGGTGTCGGTGGAAGTGTTCTTTCAAGAAGATGATCAGAAGTTAGACAGACCTACTGGATGTTTTTTTCCAGAAAGTTGAATATTCATCAAAGGAAAAATTCCACTACTGAGAAAGAAACCCTGAGTTTGCTGTTGGAGTTGCAACATTTCAGCATTGATGTTGCCAGTTATGTGTCTGAGACTATTCTGTGTACTGCTTGTCATTCCTTGAAATTTTTGGGAAAAAAAAGCGATAAAAATACCAGACTATTCAGACAGAGTTTATTGTTACAGCCATTCAATTTTTAAAATTATACATGTGGTAAGATGATAAACTGTAATTGCTGGCGTGCTGTCGTGACTTGATGAAGGAGTGTGGACGATGTTTGGTGGTGGGAGAAATGGAATTGAGATAGACTGTAGCATTGAATGTTAATACACTTAGGTTTAATGTAATGTCTGTCTACATATACCATGTAGTATACTGGACGTGAGACGAAAGTTTATGAAAATGAAGCCACCATTGTACATTTTTAGTTCCCTTTAATAAGGGGGGAGGTATAATGAAATGTATTTTTAACAGACATTTGTTCCATCCTGTTTCACTTGAGGAGGGATGTTGTGAATCTGGGGCCAGGGTATCTACTCCATGGAAAACAAAGATAAACAGTTTTGGGTTTTACTTCAAGTAGATAAAAGAAGCATGAGAGGGTAGAGTCAGGCTTACACAGACCCAAGGGTTTCGTTTTTCTTTCAGTTGTTGAATTTGAGGTTTTTGGAGTTGAAGCTGCTAGATGTAACTCTCTCTCTGCTGCAGCAAAATGCTTGCATTCTCTCTCTACTGCCAGATTAATTTTTTTTTTCCTTTCTCCTTGACGGGATAGCAAGTACAGGAAATCTGTCTTGCTGAATTTGCCTTTGACAATGGTGTATTTAAGGTTTGCTGCTATGTTTCAACATTTGCTGAGCAGAAGTTAAATAATATACTATTTTGTAAACTTCTGAAGAACTCCAGTCCTGAAGGAGTGTCACTAGACCCGGAATGTTAATTCTGATTTCTATCCACACACACTGACAGATCTGCTGAGCATTTCCAGCAATTTCTGTTCTTGTTTCTGATTTTGGGCATCTGCAATTCTTTCAGTTTTTTATTTTATTAGGTTTTTTAATGGCACTAACGTAACACTATTTCTTCTTTTTTGTTTGTGTTTTAACTTTGGCCTAAGACTAATTGTGCTTTGCTTAAAGCTGAGTGATTTGACAAATTGAATCACACCTCGAACACAGTGCCTTTACACTTGGCTTTAAATAAGTTATAAATTACGATCTTGGCTATGTCCTTGATACATCTTGAGAAAGTTTGGTCTGGTCCAAAACGCTTACTTGATTCCCTCACTGATAAAAAATTTCATATGGCTGTAAGGCATAGGAATAGACTACACCACCACCTCAGATGTTTATTCAACTTCCCCTCAAAAACAATACTACTTTCCAGAACTGCCCTTTGCTAAAGAGTGGAGCAAGAAGTGAAGTCAAGGCTTCCTCACTTGATCTCCTGACTCTTACGGATTTGCACTCAGCCATGCAACCTTGCCTCAACCTCCAGTCACACCCTCCAATGTTGCTTGCTTGTGGGATTTCAATGGAAGTTCTAGCCTCCGAAACCCCTTTGAAACATACAACGGAATCTCACAACACACAGCCAGGCCATTTGGCCCTTCAGCATTGAAAAAGCATTCTAACGATTCCCAGCATCCTTATTTTTTATATCCAGTACCCCTGAAGATAACCTTGAAGAGAACTTATCTTCAGCTCCAACTTTGAAAGCTCTATTCTCTCCAGTGGTTGTGGGACACATATTTTTAAAAGGTATTTGCTGGGGGCAGCGTGAATAAACAGCTGATGGTCTGGCCTGACATGTTCAGATACTGCCTTGGCGTGTGGTCAAAATTGAATTTTATTGATAAGCCTTGTATTTTTCAATAGTTTTGATTGTAAAAAAGCCAAGGATTGTTGAAGCATTGCTGCAATTTCAAGAAGCAAGTAAGATGACACTCTCTGCCAGTACTGGTCACACAGCTGCTTGTTCAAACTGTGGGAAAAACCTGGTTAGAGGCAAGCTGGAGCCAGGGGATGGATATGAACTGAGATTCGGATAGCAACAAGGAGCTGATTGGTCTGTGGATTGGCCACTAAATATCATTGGCACAGGCTTTCTGCCTGACCACAGCAATGAAGAAAACCAGCTCATGTCCCCTCAGCTGTTTCTGTTGGCTGTGAGTTACTAAGAATACACCAGAGACCTGTTTCAGTGTGAGCCAGTCACCCTGTGCCTGCTGTAAACAAGTAAACTTATCTGGAGAAGGAAAGTCAAGAGGCAGCTTTCAGATCAGTGGAAGGGTCACCTCTGCAAACTCTGTGCACAGGGACCACTGAGCCAGCTCATGTCCCCTCAGCTGTTTCTGTTGGCCGTGAGTTACTAAGAATACACCAGAGACCTGTTTCAGTGTGAGCCAGTCACCTTTGTGCCTGCTGTAAACAAGTAAACTTATCTGGAGAAGGAAAGTCAAGAGGCAGCTTTCAGATCAGTGGAAGGGTCACCTCTGCAAACTCTGTGCACAGGGACCACTGAGCAGTATGTATGCGCGTGTGTTAGAGGGAGAGTTCATAAGTAGGTTAGAGTTTTAACTAATTGACTTATTTGTCAACAGTTCATAATTATTTATCCGTAGCTAGAGTCTCTTTATTTGTAACAAATAGTAATTCCTTCTAAGTACACTCAGTTCTGATAAAATGCATGTTCCAGCAACGCAAATTGGCTCCAACACAACTGATGAATAGGGGAGCGCTAATTTCTAAACTGTGAACATGTGTTGGCAACGCATTTCCATTGGTCCACAGAGGAGTATACATCTAAATCATATGATTGTTTTGCGGGCTTTGTCATGAATATGCACAATATCACAGCCACCCAAAACACACTCTCTGTCCTTTAGCCCATGGTCCAGGGGGCAATAGCAGATTTTAAAGGCTTATTATTTAAGTCACACATTTAAGAGGCTGATTGCAACCGCGGAGGGGGATAAGGACAGTGTTCTTCAATTTTGGAACAGCTCTAACATTAAGAGTGCAATTGACATTAATGTGGAGGCCTGGGGCGATGCCAGTGAGGGCTGCCTCCATGCAGATTGGCAGAGGCTTCTGACCGGTTTTTTTCAAGATTTTAAAGGCTTCGATCTGTCAGAGGAGCTCCCGAGAATCAAAGAACACTGTGTTGATCTTGAAAAGCAAGTTGGATTTAAAGAAGTGGACAGTGAAGATGTTGAAGAGCTGCTTCAGTCTCACTCTCTACAGCAGATATACAACAAATTGTCACTGAGGGGGAGGTCGAAGCTGGAGATAAAGAAGATGAAGTCCAGAGGCAGCACGACGAGAGCTTTCCACTTCTGTTTTCTCTCCTATTCTGAGGGAAATTGAGAAGATTTGCAGCTGTTAGAGGACAATGATTACAACGCAGAATGTAGCAGGGTAACAGTTCACCGAATAAGTTCTTATTTAGCACCCTGTGAACAGCTTCTTCATGAAAAAGGAGAAAGGGCAAAGCAGCAAAAACTAATTGTCTTTTGTAAGCCAACCGGCAAGAAACAGAAGTCAATGCTCCAGAACTTCCAATTTCCCGGTCCCCACCTCATCTTCACCATGGGCGTCCAGTCCCTATACACTTGCATTCCCCATGCAGATGGCCTAAAGGCCCTCTGCTTCTTCCTATCCCGCAGGCCCGACCAGCCCCTCTCCATTGCCACCCTCATCCGCTTATCTGAACTCGTCCTCACCCTCAACAACTTCTCTTTCGATTCCTCCCACTTCCTACAGACAAAGGGGGGGGGCCATGGGCACCCGCATGGGCCCCAGCTATGCCTGCCTCTTTGTATGTTACGTGGAACAGTCCCTCTTCCGCACCTACACAGGCCCCAAACCCCACCTCTTCCTCCGATACATTGATGACTGTATCGGCGCCGCCTCTTGCTCCCCAGAGGAGCTCGAACAGTTCATCCACTTCACCAACACCTTCCACCCCAACCTTCAGTTCACCTGGACCATCTCCAATACCTCTCTCTCTCCTTCCTGGACCTCTCTGTCTCCATCTCTGGCAACCACCTAGAAACCGATATCCATTTCAAGCCCACCGACTCCCACAACTACCTAGAATACTCCTCCTTCCACCTACCTTCCTGCACAGATGCCATCCCCTATTCCCATTCCTTTGCCCCTGCTGCATCTGCTCCCAGGATGAGACAGTCTACTCCCGTATTTCTCAGGTGTCCTCGTTTTTCAAGGACCGCAACATCCACCCCGCAGTGGTCGAGAACGCCCAGTCCCCACAATAACAACCAAAAGAGAATCACCTTGTCCTTACATACCACCCCACCAACCTCCAGATCCAACACATCATCCTCCAATACATCCGCCATCAACAATCTGACCCCACCATCAAAAACATTTTTGCAACCCTACCCTTGTCTGCCTTCCGGAGAGACCACTCTCTCCGTGACTCCCTTGTCTGGTCCACATTCCCCTCCAACCCCATCACACCCGGCGCCTTCCCCTGCAACCGCAGGAAATGCTACACTTGCCCCCACACCTCCTCCCTCACCCCTATCCCAGGCCCCAAGATGACATTCCACATTAAGCAGAGGTTCACCTGCACATCTGCCAATGTGGTATACCGTATCTGCTGTACCCAGTGTGGCTTCCTCTACATTGGGGAAACCAAGCGGAGGCTTGGGGACCGCTTTGCAGAACACCTCCGCTCAGTTCGCAATAAACAACTGCACCTCCCAGTCGCAAACCATTTCCACTCCCCCTCCCATTCTCTAGATGACATGTCCATCATGGGCCTCCTGCAATGCCACAATGATGCCACCCGAAGGTTGCAGGAACAGCAACTCATATTCCGCTTGGGAACCCTGCAGCCCAATGGTATCAATGTGGACTTCACAAGCTTCAAAATCTTCCCTTCCCCCACTGCATCCCAAAACCAGCCCAGTTCGTCCCCTCCCCCCACTGCACCACACAACCAGTCCAGCTCCTCCCCTCCCCCCACTGCATCCCAAAACCAGCCCAGCTCATCCCCACCTACCTAACCTGCCCTTCCTCTCACCTATCCCCTCCTCCCACCTCAAATCACACCCCCATCTCCTACCTCATCCTGCTCCCTTGACCTGTCTGTCCTTCCTCGACTTATTTATCTCCTCCTTACCTCCCCACCTACATTCACCTTTACAGGCTCCATCCCCACCTCCTTGACCAGTCTGTCTTCTCTCCACCTATCTATTCCTCTATCCATCTTCGATCTGCCTCCCCCTCTCCCTATTTATTTCAGAACGCCCACTTTTGATGAAGGATCCAGGCCCAAAACATCAGCCTTCCTGCTCCTCTGATGCTGCTTGGCCTGTTGTGTTTATCCAGCTCTACACCTTGTTATGTCAGATTCTCCAGCACCTGCAGTTTCTATTATCTTTGAACCACAGTCATCCACTTCTGGAATAACCGTTTTTCACCCTAACTCTGCAACCACAACTGCACCTGAAGGTGAGGACGATAATGGCCCTGCATTAACAGCAGAGCAACCTCGAAACTTCCTCTTCCATCACATCATCTTGACATTTTTTCAAGGTAAGGTGTTAAATTTACTTTAATTTCATTCTCAGATATGAATAAACTGTGCTGTCCTTCATGATATGCTTTTGAGTGATCTTTGAGTGATTTTGAGTGATTTTTTTGGTGGTCTGCCCCAACCCTGCTCTGTGGGGTCCGCTTGGCCTGCTGTGTTCATCCAGCTTCACACTTTGTTATCTTGGATTCTCCAGCATCTGCAGTTCCCATTATCTCTGTGCTTTCGGTCAGCCTAGATCAGAAAACCAAGGAAACTGGGGACCGTTGGTGCCTTTTTAAAATCAATAACTTCTGGGAGAATTCCAGGAATGACAGGTTTATTCCCAATTCCTCCGCCTCCGCCGCATCTGCTCCCAGGATGAGGCATTCCACTCCCACACATTCCAGATGTCCACATTCTTCAAGGACCGCAACTTTCCCCCCGCAGTGGTCGAGAACGCCCTTGACCGCGTCTCCCACATTTCCCACAACATATCCCTCACACCCCGCCCCCGCCACAACCGCCCCAAGAGGATCCCCCTCATTCTTACATACCACCCCACCAACCTCCGGATACAACGCATCATCCTCCGACACTTCCGCCAGCTACAATCCAACCCCACCACCCAAGACATTTTTCCGTCCCCACCCTTGTCCGCCTTCCGGAGAGACCACTCTCTCCGCGACTCCCTTGTCCACTCCACACTCCCCTCCAACCCCACCACACCCGGCACTTTCCCCTGCAACTGCAGGAAATGCTACACCTGCCCCCGCACCTCCTACCTCACCCCTATCCCAGGCCCCAAGATGACCTTCCATATCAAGCAGAGGTTCACCTGCACATCTGCCAATGTGGTATATTGTATCCATTGTACCCGGTGTGGCTTCCTCTACATTGGGGAAACAAAGTGGAGGCTTGGGGACCGCTTTGCAGAACACCTCCGCTCAGTTCGCAACAAACAACTGCACCTTCCAGTCGCAAACCATTTCCACTCCCCCTCCCATTCTTTAGATGACATGTCCATCATGGGCCTCCTGCAATGCCACAATGATGCCACCCGAAGGTTGCAGCAACAGCAACTCATATTCCACTTGGGAACCCTGCAGCCCAATGGTATCAATGTGGACTTCACCAGCTTCAAAATCTCCCCTTCTCCTACTGCATCCCTAAATCAGCCCAGTTCATCCCCTCCCCCCACTGCACCACACAACCAGCCCAGCTCTTCCCCCCACCCACTGCATCCCAAAACCAGCCCAGCCTGTCTCCGCCTCCCTAACCTGTTCTTCCTCTCACCCATCCCTTCCTCCCACCTCAAGCCGCACCTCCATTTCCTACCTACTAACCTCATCCCACCTCCTTGACCTGTCCATCTTCCCTGAACTGACCTATCTCCTCCCTACCTCCCCACCTATACTCTCCTCTCCACCTATCTTCTTTTCTCTCCATTTTCGGTCCGCCTCCCCCTCTCTCCCTATTTATTCCAGAACCCTCTCCCCATCCCCCTCTCTGATGAAGGGTCTAGGCCCGAAAAGTCAGCTTTTGTGCTCCTGAGATGCTGCTTGGCCTGCTGTGTTCATCTAGCTCCACACTTTGTTGTCCAGGACTGACAGGACTAGGTTTCTGCAATTGAAGGTTGGTGACCACATCAACCATCACTGCGATCTTTATTTTTAAAATAACCCCTCTGGTTCACTAATGCCCTTTTTAGGGAGGGAAATCTGCCACTTTTACCTGATCTGGCCTACACGAGGCTCCAGGCCTGGCGCAATGGGGCTGACTCTTAACCTTCCAAATTGGTTCCAACAAGCCCTTGAATTCAAGGGGCAATTAGAGATGGGCAGTTAATGCTGTTTGTTTTGGAGATAACCAAATCCCATTAAAGAATATGGTGAGCAGAAGTAGTTGCGCTGAAAATAGAAGCACATGGGATGAATGGGATAGGGACAGTTCAAGTGTGGAAGCCAAGGAGCGACAAGAGACAGAAAGTATGGAACCCATGCCCCAGCATTTCCCCTGGGCCCTGAAGTCAACATTCTCTCACACAGAAAGGAGCTTGGAGTAGGATAATCAGGGACAAAATTCCAAAGTTTGTGCCAAGTCCCAAGCCAGGAAATGTTGAAAACAGTGAGCAGGACAGCAGCAAACCTCAGGAGGACTGAGGGGGACCTGATCAAAAGGGCAGAACTTATGGAAGGTACAATTGAACACATCAGCGTGACAAAATATACACTTCAGCAGCAACGATGGTGTGTGGAGTGTGAGGCCACAGGGAGTTGAGGTGAGAAGTTACACTGAGCAGGTGAGTAAGAAAATGATACCAGCCCTTTTGAGTAGGAGAGCTGAGTACAGAGCCAGAGAAAAAGTTACAGCACTGAAAGAGGCACTCAGCCCATCATATTGCACAGTTGAATAAACTATCTGCCCATTCTAATCCCGCTGTCTGAACTCTTGCAGATTCCAGAACTTTAGGGATATCCAGATTCCCATTAAATGAGTCTTGGGTGTGTGCCTCCATCCCCAAACTGGGCAGTCAATTCCAGACACCCACCACCCCTTGGGGAAACCATTTCCCCTCTCAGCCTTCTGCCAATCAGATTAAATCTGTACTTGCTGTGAATCAACCTCTCTGCTTGGGGGATGGGGAGGAGTCCTCCCTTTCCACTCTCTCCAAAGCCCCTCCTCATTTTGTGCACCTTGATTAAGCCAGCCTCCTCTGTTCTCAGCAAAATAACTGCAGCCTCTCCAAACTTTCCACATGAGAGCTATTTCCAAGCCTTGGCAACTTTCTTGTAGATCTCCCCTGTACTCCCTCTAGAACAATTATGTCCTCTGGGAATGCAGCGACCAGAACTGTACACACAACTCCAGCTGTGGTCCGACCAGGGTCTTGTACAGTTCCGACATTGCGTCCCTGCTCTTGGCTTCTATCCCTTGCTCAGTGAAGGAAAACATTCCATCTTTATCATGTTATACATTTGCCCTGTCATCTCCTGTAGACATCCACTCCAAAGCCTCTTACTTTCTCTGCCCTTGTCAATACTCCCCTGTTCATTTATTCTGTTAGTTCTCTCCAAAAGCATAATTTCACACTTCTCTAATCTGTTCATTTGTCACTTTTCCACCCACTCAACCCGACCATTAATACCATTCTGCAGTTCACAGCCTCCCTCTTCCAGCCGATTTTTGTGTCATCTGCAAAGTTTCCACACATTCAGACTGAAATATGCTCCCAAACACAGACTGAAACATGTTCTGACACACGCACACTGTAACTTGCTCCCCCACACACACACTGAAACATGCTCCCCCACACATACACTGAAACATGCTCCCCCACACACACACTGAAACATGCTCCCCCACACATACACTGAAACATGCTCCCCCACACACACACTGAAACATGCTCTTATGCATACAGACTGAAGTACACCCCCACGTACGCACACTGAAACACACTGCCATGCACGCAGACAGAACACACTTCCACACACTCACTCTGAAACATATTCCCACGTACACTCATTGAAACACGTTCCCACATTCAGACGGAAACACAATCTCTCACATGCAGACACAAACACACTCCCACACTGAAACACACTCTCACACTCATAGAATGAATCACATTGCCACACACGCACAGTGTAACATGCTCCCACACATGCACACTATAACACTCTCCTACACACGCGCACTGAAACACTGTCCCATGCACGCACACTGAAACACACTTACATGCAAGCTCACTGAAACATGCTCCCACACGTGCACACTGAAACACACTCTCACGCAGGCAGTCTGAAACACGCTCCCACACACGCAGACTGAAACACACTCTCACGCAGGCAGTCTGAAACATGCTCCCACACACGCAGACTGAAACACACTCTCACACAGGCAGTCTGAAACATGCTCCCACACACGCAGACTGAAGCACGCTTCCACTCTCACACACTGAAAGACTCTCCTACACATGCATACTGAAACACTCTATCATGCACGCACACCGAAACACGCTCCTACACATGCACACAGCAACACACTCCAATGCACACACTGAAACATGCTCCCACGCGTGCACACTGAAACATGCTCCCACGCGTGCACACTGAAACACACTCTCACACAGGCAGACTGAAACACACGCACACTGAAACACACTCTCACGCAGGCAGACTGAAACATGCTCCCACACACACACACTGAAGCACACTCTCACGCAGGCAGACTGAAACATGCTCCCACACACGCAGACTGAAACACATTTCCACTCTCACACACTGAAAGACTCTCCTACACATGCATACTGAAACACTCTCCCATGCACGCACTCGAAACATGCTCCTACACATGCACACAGCAACACACTCCAATGCACACACATTGAAACATGCTCCCACACATGCACAGTGACACATGCTCCCACATATGCACACTGAAACACACTCCCACACACACACACACACACACAAGCTCTAAAGGGAACAGCGAAATCTCGCAATGATAGAACAATTGAGCTGTTTTGGAAGTGATGAAGTAATTTAATTTTTATTGACATTTTCATTGCATCTGTTCAAATAACAAAGTGAAGCCCTCCCTCTCTTTGTCTAGGAAGTGTCATTTCTCTGCCTGTAATTTTATCAGCTCTCACATGATGGCTTGCTGGTGAAGACTTGGATGGTTCTGTCAGTGATGAAGGCAGGGACGGGTCAATCATTTCAGAAGAGAAGGGTGCTGCAGTGGATTTACCTCACTGCTCACTGCTGGAGATGTTGTGCACTAATTCCCACCGTTCGTTTCTGCCCATCTCTCATTCCATTGTCTAACGCTCTGATTTCTTTACTTTGACATCTGAGACTTTTTCTGACACTGTGGCCTCAATGAATCTGAGCAGCATCATACACCAGAGCATCTGAGCAAACCTCATTATACTCAGTGTCAGAATCGATGTCCCGTGTCTGGACAGATAGCTTCGCTGATCCAACTAGGGGTCAATCAAAACCAGCACCCGGAGAATTAATCCTGTATAAATTGCTGCACCATCTCATGATTGAATACCAGCCTTGTTGCAACAAATTTTTATTGCTTTTTGCGGTCAGCAACCACTTTACATAGCTTATCATAGCTTTTAATATTTCCCTGAGCTGACAGCAATAAAATCTCCATGTTTTTTTCTGCTACCTTTCACCCTGGCTGATGGGGAGGAGGGGTTTTCTCAGGCACAAAGACCCTGCTATGTCTCAGGGTCATCAGGAACATGGAAACAAGTAACAAGAGCAGGCCACTCGGCCCCTCTAGTCTCCTCCTCCATTCACTAAGGTTTCATTTTAGCCACCAGCTGTGAGTGGTGGGGCTGGGAGTTATGCAGAGGCCTTGTGTGTGTTTAAAGATGAGATCAATAGATTCGTGATCAGGAGGAGAATTGAGGAAATGGGCAGGAATGTGGGCGGACGTTGTCGGATCAGCCATAATCCAGTTGAGTGGTGGAGCAGGTTTGAGGGGCTGAATGGCCTACTCCAGGTCTTATTTCTTATGGTTTAATGGACTCAAGTCTACTTTCCTGCATAATCCCCCAATAATCTTTCATCCCCTTGGCCATCAAGAATCTGCCTTCCTCTGCCTTACAGATATTGAAATATTCTGCATCAACTGCCTTTTGAGGATGGGAGTTCCAAAAGCTCACAGCCCTCAGAGAGACAGAAAATAAATTCTCTCTTCTTTGTATGAATGAATGCTCCCTCGTTTGTAAACTCTGACCGGTAGCTCCAGATTCTCCCACAAGGGGAAACACCCTTTCAACACCCACCACCCCGCAGGATCTTAAGTTTCAATTAAGTCTCCTCTGAGTCTTTGTGAATAAGAGACAGTCAGATTTTTAATCAGTGAGGGGAATCAAGGATAGTGGGGAAAAGGCAGGAAAGTGGAGTTGGGGATTATCAGATCAGCAACGATCTCATTGAATGATGGAGCAGATTCGATGGGCAGAATGGCCTATTTCTGTTGCTGTGTAGCAGTAGGGAAGGCAGTAGTACAGCGGTAAAGTCACTGGACTGGTAACTCATAAGCCACAAGTTAATGTTGTGGGGACATGTGTTCCAATTCCGCCAATGGCAGATGGCACAGTCTGACTTCAAACCCAAGTTGGAATTAAAAAGCTGGACTACACAATCACCCCTGAATGTCAATAAGGTCCTTACGCCTGAATACGACCCTTACAGGAAGGAAATCAGCTCTACCTACCTGGTCTAGCCTACATGTGACTCCCAGTCCACAAAACACAATAGTGGTGGGCGTGTGGAATGAGCTGCCAGCAGCGGTAGTGGAGTCAGATACTTTAGAGACTTTTAAGTGATTCTTTGATAGGCACATGGAGGATAGTAAAATGCAGGGTAGATTGATCTGAGTGGAATATGGGTTGGCACAACATCGTGGGCCAAAGGGCCTGTAATGTGCTGTACTGTTCTATGTTCTATGATGCGGTATTTAGGGATGGGCAATGATTGCTGACCCAGTGACACACACATCCTGTGGTGGAGAGGTTTACAAGTTGGATGCTTAGGAATGGAAAGAGGCTTCAAGTCAGAGCTGGGCAAGATCCAATTGGGGCGTGCAGGAAACCACACTAAAACAAACCTTTCGATGCTCATCGTGATTACAGATCGCATTAGCACTCAAACATTAAAGCAAGATGTTTGGGGTTGATTAGCTCAGTTGGCTGGGCAGCTGGTTTGTGATGCAAAGTGATGCTAACAGTGTGGGTTCAATATCCACACTGGCTGAGGTTACAGTGAAAGACTCTCCTTCTCAACCTCTCCCCTCAACTGAGGCACAGTGGCCATCAGGCTAAACCACTACCAGTCAGCTCTCTCGAATGAGAGAGCAGCCCGATCTGGGCGGCACGGTGGTTCAGTGGTGAGCACAGCTGCCTCACAGCGCCAGGGACTCAGGTTCAATTCCAGCATCAGGTGACTGTCTGTGTGGAGTTTGTTCGTTCTCCTTGTCTCAGTGTTGGGTTTCCTCCAGGCACTCCGTATTCCTCCCACAGTCCAGAGATGTGCAGGCTAGGTGGATCAGGCATGGGAAATACAGAGTTGCAGGAAAAGGGGTGGGGGAGGCGGTGTGTGTGAGTCTGGGTGGAATGAACTTCCGAGGGTTGGTGTGTGAGCCAAATGGCCTGTTTCCACACTGTAGGGATTCTACGGGCTACGCCTTGTGTTCTAAACTCCAGAGGGTATATGTCTAACCTTCCCTCATGAGGCACTCTGCTCATTCCATATAAGGGTATGAAAAGTGACAGTAATTAAAGAATTTCAACTATCCAACATAAGAGGCCAATGAGCCTTCATTGCCTGAAAGATGTGTCCAGGTGGTTCCACTTCCCTGTTCTTCCCCATCGCCCTGGAAACGTAATGGTCTGCATTGTCTGGAATACAGCATAATCCAGGTTCAGCGTCATATTCATTTTCAAATATCACAGTGTTTTTCTGACCAGTTTGTCCCTCTGGGTAAGTGCTTATTGTAATCTGCTTTTGCAAGTTCCAATAAGCACCAGTGAAAAGGTCAAATTGATTGTCAGCAATATTTTCATATCACTCAAGTAAAAGCCAACCCTTATTTTTCAAGGACTGAAGCCTCAAGAAATTCAGAACCAAAACATAACCCTGCAGATATTAATAAATTCATTTAATTCCGAGTGATTGTAATGAAGGTTTCATGAAGTATTAGTTTTATTTGGAAGCTAGGGTTCTAATGTTCACAGAGCTATGTGTATAAGAAATAGGAACAGGAGTGGGCCGCTCGGCCCCTCAAGCCTGTTCTGCCCTACAATAGAATCATGGATGATCCAGCACCCGTCATGACTACCTCGGTGTCCTTTCCAGTTACCTCAGTCGGCTGGATAGCTGCTTTGCGATACAGAGTGACACCAACAGTGTGTAGGCTCAATCCCACACTGGCTCAGGTGACTGTTGCCCCTCCTCTCGATCTCTCCCCTGGCCCGAGGGTAGGTGGGCTTCAAAATAAACCACCACCAGCTGTCTCTCTCTAATGAGAAAACAGCCATATGGCCTGCTTGGACCCATGGTGGCTTCACTTTTTACTGCTCTACCTGAACGTTTAACTCCTCAAAGCTTCTATCAACAAGTCAGAGTATGATGGAATACGTTCCACTTCCCTGGATGAATGAGTGGGAACAGAGGACTTCGGAGCACGAATATGCAAGAATCGATCCCTCCAGCCTGCTCCACCGTTTATTTAGATCATGGTTGCTCTGGTTATGGCCTAAATTCCACTTCCCTATCTGCTCCCCAGAACACTTAGGTCTCTTGTCAATCAAAGATATAACTAACTCAGACATTTTGGGAAGAGAATTTCACACTCCAATGATCCTCTGAAAAAAAAACTTGTCTTAGAAGGGCGGCACAGTGGTTAGCACCGCAGCCTCACAGCACCAGGGACCTGGGCTCGATTCCACCTTCAGGCAACGGTCTGTGTGGAGTTTGCACATTCTCCCCGTGTCTGCGTGGGTTTCCTCCGGGTGCTCCGGTTTCCACCTACTGTCCAAAGATGTACAGGCTAGGTGGATCGGCCATGCTAGATTGCCTGTAGTGTTCAGGGATGTGTGGGTTACAGGAGGATGGGTCTGGGTGGAATGCTTCAAGGGGCGGCGTGGACATGTTGGGCCGAAGGACCTGTTTCCACACTGTAGGGAATCTAATCTAATCTAATCTCTTCTTCTTAAATTGCATCTTCTAGTTTTGGACACAAGAGGAAACATCCTCTCAGTATCCACTCCATTGTGTCACCTCAGCATCTTTCAAGTCACAACAATCTCTCATTCTTCTAAACTATGATGGTTACTTGTTCAACATTTCTTCAAAAGGTAATCCCTTCATCCCAGGAGTAAGTCATCTGAATCTTCTCTGAGCTGTTTCTGAAGCAATTATGTATTTAGTTTAAACCAGGAGGCAAAATTGTACACAGCATTCCAAATATGGTTTGGCCGACACATTGTACAGCTGCATAAAACATATTCTATTGTTAACAACAGCATTCCATTTCTCTCATCACTTGCTGGACCTGCATACCAATTTTATATAATTCATGTATCAGGATCCTCAGATCCCTCTCAGGCACTGAGTTCCATAATCTCTCCCTCTCTCCATTCAAATCTATACTTCCTGCAAAAGTGCACAAGCTCACATTTACCTATTTTACACTCTGCTGACGAATTTTTGCTCACACTTGTAACCCCAGTTCTCCTCCTAACTGCTCAAAAACTTCCACTCACTGGGTTCCCCGAGCCAAAATGAATCAATGATTACCCTGAACTAAAACAAGCCAATGACCCACAATGTTTACACCCCTAATCATTAACCCAGAAAAGCACAAGCAAGCTTCCACTCACACTCCAGTGCTACCACTCTCTTGATGACTCGCTCCTATTTCGCCAGTCCTTTAATCAGCTGTTTCAATATTGCCTTATGTGGCTGAGAAACAGAAAGTGACTGGTAACATTACCGTTCCTCACCTCAGAATAGTTTGCTACATTTCTGTCGATAGATATTTTCCAGAATTGGTTGGTTGACTAAGCTGCATTTATTGTCCACTCCTCATTATCCAGCCAGCAGAGGGAATGAACTTTAGGAGAGAAAAATATCATAGCAAGTTCTAAAGAAGAGCCTGCCCACACTCAAAGCATTAACCCTGTTTCTTCTGCCTCCCAGATTGTCAGAGCTTCTTCAGGTGTGTAAATAGACAATTACATTGTGGGCTTGGAATCATGTGTAGGCCATCCTGGGTAAGGATGACACATTTCCTTCCATGAGGGAAATCAGCGATCCCGATAAGCTTTACTGGCAAACTAGGCAAGTTCTGCCACAGGGACATTCTAACCCACATCCCTGGGGAATTAACTACGACTTTGGGATGACAAGCCTGAGTAATATGACCATTACACCGCCCGTGACAAGCCTAAGTAATAATACCATTACATAGCTCACGACCAGCCTGAGTAATATTATCATTACACCACCCGTATCAAGTCTGAGTAATATTACCATTACGCCACTCGTGACAAACCTAAGTAATATTACCATTATACAGCTCATGACCAGCCTGAGTAATATTATCATTACACCGCCCGTAACAGGCCTGCGTAATATTACTATTACACAGCTCATGACCAGCCTGAGTAATGTTACCATTACACTGCCTGTGACAGGCCTGAGTAATATTACCATTACACCTCCCATGACAAGCCTGAGTAATATTACCATTACACCGCCCATGACAAACCTATGTAACATTACAATTACATCGCCCGTGACAAGCCTGAGTAATATTACCATTACACCGCCTGTGATAGGCCTGAGTAATATTAACATTACACCATCTGTGGCAAGCCTGAGTAATGTTACCATTACACCGCCTACGACAAGCCTGAGTAATATTCCCATTAAACTGCCTGTGACAAGCTGGGGTAATATTACCATTACACCACCTGTGACAAGCCTGAGTAATATTCCCATTACACCATCCGTGACAAGCCTGAATAATATTACCATTCCACCGCCCATGACAAACCTGAGTAATATTATCATTACATCACCTGTGACAAGTTTTACTAATATTCCCATTACATTGCCTGTGACAAGCCTGAGCCATTACCATTACTCCACCCATGACAAGCGTGGGTAATGTTACCATTACACCACCCATGACAGCCCTGAATATTATTACCATTGCACCGCCCCTGACAGGCCTGAGTAATATAACCTTTACACTGCCTGTGACAGTCCTGAGTAATATTACTATTACCCCGCTCATGAAAAGCCTGAGTAATATTACCAACACATCAGCCATGACAAGCCTGAGTAATATTACCATTATACTGCCCGTGACAAGCCTGAGTAATACTACCATTACACCACTTGTCACAGGCCTGAGTAATATTACCATTACACTGCCTGTGACAAGCCTGAGTAATATTACCATTAAACTGCCTGTGACAAGCCTGAGTAATGTTAACATTACACTGCACGTGACAAGCCTGAGTAATATTCCCATTACACCATCCGTGACAATCCTGAATAATATTACCATTCCACCGCCCATGACAGACTGGAGTAATATTACCATTACATCGCCTGTGGCAAGCCTGAGTAATAGTAACATTACACCACCTGTCACAAGCCTTACCACTACCCTGCCTGTGACAAGCAAGGGTAATGTTACCAATACACTACCTGTGACAAGCCTGAGTAACATTACCATTACACCACTCGTGACAAGCATGGGTAACGTTACCATTACACTGTCTGTATCAAGCAAGGGTAATGTTACCATTACACTGCCCATGACAGGCTTGAGTAAGATTACCATTACACTGCCTGTGACAGCCCTGAGCAATATTACTATCATACCACCCGTGACATGCCTAAGTAATATTACTATTACCAGCCAGGGTAGTATTGCCATTACACCGCCAATGAATGCAAGTTGCTGTTGCTCTGACTCCTGTATCACACAATCTGATTGATTCTAATAACTTCAGGGAAACCGAGAGTGAGCCCCCAAAAAAAGTACAAGGCCGTTTTTCACTTTTTACGATTTTGACAAATTATATAACAGTTGCTGAGTTTAAACTCCTGCTCAAAACACCAGGGGATAAAATCTAAAATGTACAGCCTTCTTGATAATGGAATTGAATAAGGAAACTACTGCGAGGACAAGCGGCAGGTTGGAAGATTGACTGATTCATCCCTCACTTAATAACTGTGCGCTGTTGTTTTTGCTTTCTTAAGCAGCTCAGAGAGAGTAAAGGTGCCCATTCAGTCCCTTCGAGCAATCATTTCTCGTTTCCTTTGTTCACTTGCAAGATATTGGTCTACCTCAGCTTTAGGTGATCATTTTAATTTGCTCTGTTTTTTTCCTAGCTGTTTGCAATAACAATTCATGAATCAAACACTGAAATAACTCATTATTACATTAATGCTTTAATGCTCAAGTGTATTGGCCATAAACATCCCTGTCCTGTGGGACTAGTCACTTTAGATAATCTGTTGCAGTTTAATCAGTGATGCACACACAAACACTTATTAACGGCAAGACTACTCCGTTATAGGTACAAGTAAACCTTGGGACATTACATCTTAATTTTAAATTTTGTTACACAATTAATACAAAAAAAAGAATCAGAAGCTGGGTTAAAACATTCAAGACCTTGTGACAGCTCAAGCAGTCATTAAGATCATGTCTGATCTGATTACGGTCTTCATTCCACTTTCCAGCCTTCTCCCAATAAATCCCTTGTGGGTCAGAAATCTGTCTCACTCAGCCTTGAGTATATTCAATGACCCAGCTTCCCCTTCTCACTCCATGACTTCACAACCCGCTGAGAGTGAAATTCCTCTCCTTCTGTGTCTCCTTCGGGAGCCATCCGCCCCACCAACCCCTCGACTTTAAGATTGTTTTTCCCTAGTTCCTGTTCCCCCCCGTGAGGAGGTGATGTAACCTGGTGTTTTTTCTCTTATTTACTCACAGGACATGGGCATCACAGGCTGAGCCCAGAATTTAATGCTCATCCCCACCTACCCTTGAGAAGCTGCTGTCCAGATGCTGTCGGGGTCTTCAGTAACGCATTTGATAAGGTTCCCCATGGCAGGCTGATGGAGAAAGTGAAGTCACATGGAGTACAGGGTGTGCTAGCGAGATGGATAAAAAACTGGCTGGGTAACAGGAGACAGAGAATAGTAGTAGAAGGGAGTTTCTCAAATTGGAGACCTGTGACCAGTGGTGTTCCACAGGGATCTGTGCTGGGACCACTGTTGTTGGTGATATATGTAAATGATCTGGAGGAAGGTGTAGGTGGTCTGATCAGCAAGTTTGCTGATGACACTAAGATTGGTGGAGTAGCAGATAGTGAAGGGGACTGTCAGAGCTTACAGCAGAATATGGATAGACTGGAGAGTTGGGCAGATAAATGGCAGATGGAGTTCAATCTGGGCAAATGCAAGGTG
>NW_026728548.1:0-42362 GCF_030684315.1 Stegostoma tigrinum | reverse complement strand
GGGTGAAGCTGTGAGGGATGCAGGGGAGGGAGACTGACCCTGGCCAGGGCGAAGAAGGCGGTGAGCAGTGGTAGGAGTTTGAGAACTTCCTGAGGGAGGTAGGTGGAGAGGACCATGAGGTTGAGGAAGAACAGGACGAAGAGATGGATGGAATCCGTCACAAACCGCTGGTGGATGTCCACCTCCTGCATGCGGGGCCCGAAGGGATCGATGGCGGAGCAGCAACACCTCGCCAGGCCATACACGATGATGCCTGTGGGCAGGATGAGCGCGCACAGATTAAACGCTGGGCCCCAATCCCTAAGGCCCCTCACCCTGACCCAATCCTGTGGGCAGTGCTGTGCCGTACCATCCCTGTCACCCCCTCCCCACCCCTGTTACCCCCCCCCACTTTCCCCACTCCATCCCTGTCACCCCCCCCACATCCCCACTCCATCCCTGTTGCCCCTACCCACATCCCCTCCCCATCCCTCTCAGCCCCTACACCCCCTCCCCGTCACCCCCTACAATCCCTCCCCATCCCTGTCATCCCCTCCCCATCCCTGTCACCCTCTCTTCATCACCCCCCACACTCCCTCCCCTCCCCAGTTACACCTCCCCATCTCTGTCACCCCCCAATACTCCTCGCCATCCCTGTCACCCCCTACATCCCCACTCCATCCCTGTCACCCCCCCCACATCCCCTCCCCATCCCTCTCAGCCCCTACACCCCCTCCCCATCCGTGTCACCATCACCCCCTACACTCCCTCCCCATCCCTGTCACCCCCACAACCCCTTGCCATCCCTGTCACCCCCTACATCCCCTTTCCATCTCAATCACCCCCCACGCCCCCTCCCCATCCCTGTCACCCTCTCTTCATCACCCCCTACACTCCCTCCCCTCCCCAGTTACCCCTCCCCATCTCTGTCACCCCCCAAAACACCTCGCCATCCCTGTCACCTCCTACATCCCCACTCCATCCCTGTCACCCCCCCACATCCCCTCCCCATCCCTCACAGCCCCTACACCCCCTCCCCGTCACCCCTACACTCCCTCCCCATCCCAGTCACCCCCTCCCCATCACCCCCTACACTCCTCCCCATCCCAGTCACCCCCTCCCCATCCCTGTCACCCTCTCTTCAACACCCCCTACACTCCCTCCCCTCCCCATCTCTGTCACCCCCCCAAAACCCCTCGCCATCCCTGTCACCCCCTACATTCCCACTCCATCCCTGTCACCCCCCCACATCCCCTCCCCATCCCTGTCACCCCCCCACATCCCCTCCCCATCCCTCTCAGCCCCTACACCCCCTCCCCATCCGTGTCACCCTCTCCCCATCACCCCCTACACTCCCTCCCCATCCCTGTCACCCCCACAACCCCTTGCCATCCCTGTCACCCCCTACATCCCCTCTCTATCACAATCACCCCCCACGCCCCCTCCCCATCCCTGTCACCCCCCTCCCCATCACCCCCTACACTCCCTCCCCATTCCAGTCACCCACTCCCCATCCCTGTCACCCCCCCACAACCCCTCGCCATCTGTGTCACCACCCCATACCCCCTCCCAATCCCTGTCACCCCCTCCCTATCTCTGTCACGTCACAGAGCCCCTACGCCCGCTGCCTATCTCTGTCACCCCCTCGGCCCCTGCACCCATCCCTTCTCTCTGCCAGGAAAAGACGGGGATGATGAAAGATAAATTATTTCCACTGGGATGGGGCTTCCAGAACTCGTCAGCTGCGCATTCAGGAGAGATGTTTGGAAACACATCCGCACAGGAAGGGTGGCAGAGCTTTGGAACTGAATTCTACACACGGCAGTGGAAGCTGGATGAGTTAACTTTAAATCTGAGAGAGATTCTTGTTCCGTGAAGATTTTAAGTGCCAAAGGTCACAGGTGACTCATGATTTCATCGAATGGCAGGACAGGCTTGATGGGCCGAATGGCCTTCTCGTGCTCCTGTTGTCTATGTTTTTGCCTGTTCATGGGAGATGGGTGTTGCTGGCTAGGCTAGCAGTTGTCGTCCCATTCCTAACTGTTAAGAGTTAATAACACCGCTGTGGGTCTGGAGTCATATAATGCAGAAGCAGGCCCTTCGGCCAGACTCGTCTATACCAACCACGCTTTCCTAATCTGAGCTAGGCCCACTTTCCTGCGTTTCACTCACATCCTTCTCTACCCTTCTTATCCACGTCCCCCATCCAGATGCTTTTTAACTGAAACTGTACCAGCCCCCACCTCTTCCTCTGGCAGCTCCTTCCATACACTCACCCCACTCTGTGTTAAAACGTTACCTCTCAGGTCCCTTGTAGATCTCTCCCCTCTCACCTTAAATGAATGCCCCTCTAGTTTTGGACTCCCCGACCCTGGGGGGAAAAGACCTTGTCTATTCACCCTATCTGTGTCCCCCATCATTTTAGGACCCTCTCCCGTCAGCCTCCAATGCTCCAGAGGGCGGGGGGAGACAAAGTCCCAGCTCATCCCTCCTCTCCTTCAGACTTAATCCCCTCCTTGTAAATTCTCTCCCAGTTTAACGATATCCTTTCGATAGCCAGGTGACCAGAACTAGCGCGGTGCTCCAAAAGTGGCCTCATCAATGTCCCATACATGATGTCCCAACTCAAAGGTCTGAGGAATGAAGACAAGAGTGCCAAATGCCTTCTTAAACTACACCCCACCCCCGACCGTTTAACCGTGACGCAAACTTCAAAGAATTACGTCCCTGAAATCCCCTAGGTCTGCCTTTGGATGAGAATGGAATAGATGGGCTTCAGATTGGTTTCACAGGTTGGCGCACCATCGAGGGCCGAAGGGCCTGTACAGCGCTGTGTTCCATGCTTTTAACGTGCAAATTTCTCTCACCAAAATGCAACACCTTGCATTTATCCAAATTAAACTCCATCACTGGGCAAGGCAGATGGAAGAGAGCAGGGAGCAAGGGACGTTCAGCAGTGGTGAGGCAGAGTGGCTGGATTGGGCCGAAGATGCCGAATGGGCGCTCCCTCTCCCCCTCTCTGCGGTTCCCCCCCCCACCCCAACCCTGACTTTTCCCCACCTAAGTGCACATGCTCCTTACCCATGATGATGGGCACGGTGGCAAAGACACTGCAGCGGAGCGTATACGTCAGGCGGGCACTGACGTCCGGCATGATTGGCACATCGAAGGGCAGGAAGACGTACGCGCCATACAGGAAGCAAGGGTACACCAGCATGGCACCAGCCAGGGAGGCCGTGGCTTTGAGGTTGGGCTGGGAGCAGCGGGGACAGCACGGGCGTTTGCCCATGTCACCCCCATGCGACCCCTCCTCCCCTCTGTCGGCTCCTGGCCACTCGGAGTCGGGAAGCGGGGCAGTGGCCGGTCAGGAAGGCCTGGCGTTCCGACTCCTTGCTCAGCGTGCGGGCCATGACCACCCGCACGTTGGGATCAACCACTGGCGGAGGAACCCACACCTCGCTCTCGGGGCCCAGTCCCTTCCCCAGTGGGGCTTGGGCCCCGTCAGCCACTGAGGCCTGGCGCAGAGCCTTCATCTCCAGGCCCGTCTCCTCGGCGACTGGAAACCGGCCTCCATTGGGATACTCCAGGGTGTCTGAGGTGTGGAGAAGTGGGGCATCACCGCACTCCGACGTTTCCAGGCTCACGGCAGATTCGTCCTCCTCCTCGGATCCTCGCTCCGAGGCGCTTTCCTCGTCCCTCGTGTTCTGCGGCAGCGGTAGCGTCCCGGACATCCCCCTGCCACGAGAAAGAGGGGGGGGGGGTGGGGGTGAGCACAGGAAGATTCCATTCTGTGGATGGAGCAGAGGGGCACGGGGAAGTGTCGGAGGGTCCGCGCTGAGGGAGGGGGCACTGTCAGTGGGCCAGTGTTGAGGGAGTGGGCACTGTCGGAGGGTCAGCGCTGAGGGAGCGGGCACTGTTGGAGGGTCAGCGCTGAGGGAGCAGGCACTGTCAGTGGGCCAGTGTTGAGGGAGTGGGCACTGTCGGAGGGTCAGCGCTGAGGGAGCGGGCACTGTTGGAGGGTCAGCGCTGAGGGAGCGGGGCACTGTTGGAGGGTCAGCGCTGAGGGACCGGGCACAGCCGGAGGGTCAGCGCTGAGGGAGAGGGCAGTGTTGGAGGGTCAGCAGCGGGTCAGTGCTGAGGGAGCAGGCACTGTCGGAGGGTCAGTGCTGAGGGAGCGCCACACTGTCGGAGGGTCAGTGCTGAGGAAGCGGGCATTGTCGGAGGGTCAGCACTGAGGGAGCAGACACTGTCGGAGGGTCACTGCTGATGGAGCGGGCATTGTCGGAGGGTCAGTGCTGAGGGAGAGAGCACTGTCGGAGGGTCAGTGCTGAGGGAGCGGGCACTGTCGGAGGGTCAGTGCTGAGGACTGTAAAATGCTTTGGAGCTTTCTACAGATGTGAAAGGTGCTTTCAAATGCAAACAATCTGTTCTAACAATTGTATTGCTTCAGTGTTAATAAGTGGAACATGCCAAGGTGAGGATGGGCAAGTAATTATCAAGAGGTGGGTGTAGGAGCTCTTGTAGACCAACTCTGTGCATTCCTCTGAACATGCTGAACAGGAAAGGCAAGAAAATCTCATGGCCCACAAAGAGCCGAGTGTCTCCCAAACCTCTCTCGGACACACCATGCGCCTCTTTCAGCTTCTTCGGCACTCTCTTAGCTGCACTCAGTACTGCAGAGGTAGCTCACCAAACCACCCCCAACAGCCCCCCTCCAACCCCCGGACACCCCACACCCCCCACCACTGAAGACTCGACTAAATCGACGGGAGAGTGCAAAATGAGTTGGGATTGGAGGAACGCAGTGATCTTGGAGGAGGTGACAGAGATAGGGAGGGGGTGCAGGGGGCTGGGGGAGGTGACAGGGATAGGGAGGGGATGTAGGGGGCTGGGGGAGGTGACAGAGATAGGGAGGGGGTGTAGGGGGCTGGAGGGGGTGACAGAGATAGGGAGGGGGTGTAGGGGGCTGGAGGAGGTGACAGAGATAGGGAGGGGGTGTAGGGGGCTGGGGGAGGTGACAGAGATAGGGAGGGGGTGTAGGGGACTGGAGGGGGTGACAGAGATAGGGAGGGGGTGTAGGGGGCTGGGGGAGGTGACAGAGATAGGGAGGGGGTGTAGGGGGCTGGAGGGGGTGACAGAGATAGGGAGGAGGTGTAGGGGGTTGGAGGGGGTGACAGAGATAGGGAGGGGGTGTAGGGGGTGATAGAGATAGGGAGGGGGTGTAGGGGGTGGCAGAGATAGGGAGGGGGTGTAGGGGGCTGGAGGGGGTGATAGAGATAGGGAGGGGGTGTAGGGGTGGCAGAGATAGGGAGGGGGTGTAGGGGGCTGGAGGGGGTGACAGAGATAGGGAGGGGGTGTAGGGGGCTGGAGGGGGTGACAGAGATAGGGAGGGGGTTGTAGGGGGCTGGAGGGGGTGATAGAGATAGGGAGGGGGTGTAGGGGGTGACAGAGATAGGGAGGGGGTGTAGGGGGCTGGAGGAGGTGACGAGATAGGGAGGGGGTGTAGGGGGCTGGAGGGGGTGATAGAGATAGGGAAGGGGTGTAGGGGGTGACAGAGATAGGGAAGGGGTGTAGGGGGCTGGAAGAGGTGACAGAGGTAGGGAAGGGGTGTAGGGGGCTGGAGGGGGTGACAGAGATAGGGAGTGGGTGTAGGGGCCGGAGGAGGTTACAAGGGCCACACAGCAGCCAAAACAGGCCATTCAGTCCTTCCTTTCCTTGCTGTTGGTTCTCTTCTCCATCTGCATCCATCCCCCTATCACCGTGTGTGTATCCAGCAGCTCCACAACCCCCATTTCAAAGCTTCTCTGCTGTTCACCTCTCTGACTGTTCCTGGGAATAAGCCCCCTTTCTCCCCCCCCATTCCCCATGGGACCGTGTCCCCATTCTCGTCCATGCTTTCCTTCGATGAGGGAAGAGACTTTTACTTTTTCTGTGTTTTTTGTTTCAGATTTCTAGCATCTTCAGTATATCCCAAAGGTGATTTTCATTTTATTAATTTGTGGGATGTAGGCATCCTGACAGGGCCCAGCATTTATTACCCATCCCTATTTGCCCCTTGAGAAGGTGGTAGCGAGCTGCCTTCTTGAACCGCAGCAGCACCCCATGTGGGAGGGAGATTTTGACTTTGAAGGAAAGCCAATATCTTGGGGAACCTTCAGGGCGGCTGGCATTCTCGTGTATCTCCTGCCCTTGCCCCTCTAGGGGGTAGAGGTCACAGGTTTGGAAGGTGCTGTCTGAGGAGCCTTGGAGAGTCGCTGTACATGGTACACACTGCTGCGACTGAGCGTCGGTGGCGGGGGGGAGTGGGTGCTTGTGGATGTGGTGCCAGTCCAAGCGAGGGGCTGCTTTGTCCCTGGAGCTCCTCGAGTGTTTGTCGGAGCTGCCCCCATCCAGGGCAAGTGGGGAGTATTCCATCACACTCCTGACTTGTTGGTCAGGTCTTCCCAGCATCAGGATTACAGGGTCAGGGGTGGTTTGTGAGTTAAATTCTGGGGTTATAATCTCTGAGGTATCAATGGGTACCCCAGAGTGGCTATCCCAGTCCTCACTGAACTCCTTGTCACCTATCTCCTCACTGAAGTCATCGCATGGACATAGACCCTTTCGGTCCAACTCACCCATGCTGACCAGATACCCTAAATTAATCTAATCCCATTTCCCAGCATTTGCCTATGTCCCTCTAAACTCTTCCTGTTCATATGCCCATCCAGATGTAATTGTACTAGCCTCCACATCGAGATAAATGATTTGGATTTGAATATGTAGGTGGTATGGTTAGTAAGTTTGCAGATGACCCCAAAATGGGAGGTTGTAATGGACAGCGAAGAAGGTTATCTCAGACTACAGATGGCTCAAGGAGCGGCAGATGGAGTTGAATTTGGAGAAATGTGAGGTGCTGCATTTTGGGAAAGGCAAATCAGGGCAGGATTTATACACTTAATGGTAAGGTCCTGGAGTGTGTTGCTGAACAAGGAGACCTCGGAGTACAGGACGTTGGTGAGGCCACTTTTGGATTATAGCATTCAATTCTGGTCTCCCTGCTAATAGGAAAGATGTTGTTAAACTTGAAAGGGTGCAGAAAAGATTTACAAGGATGTTGCTGGGGTTGGACTGTTTGAGCTATTTTTCCCTGGAGTGTTGGAGGCT
This sequence comes from Stegostoma tigrinum, assembly GCF_030684315.1. Classification (NCBI taxonomy): domain Eukaryota; kingdom Metazoa; phylum Chordata; class Chondrichthyes; order Orectolobiformes; family Stegostomatidae; genus Stegostoma; species Stegostoma tigrinum. The sequence continues at coordinate 35,237 of NW_026728548.1, read as the reverse complement.
GAGGGGTGATGTACCACTCTCTGTATGAGAAAGTTGCCCCTTACGTCCCTTCTATATTTTTCTTCTCAATTTTCAAGCTTTGAAGTCAACTCACATAACAAAAACTTGGTGTGCATTTTTCTTGGTCCTGTATAGTCAAGAAGAGATGATGTTACTCATCTGAGACTTAGAAATGCACAGGTCCCTCAAACACAACAGTTCCAGAGTTGACTGAGATACTGTCTAATCACAGAATCCCTACAGTGTGAAAAGAGGTGATTCGGCCCATTTAATTCCAAACCAATCCTCTGAAGAGCATCCCACCCTATCCTTAGGACCCCACGTTCCCCGTGGCTAATCCACCTGGTCTACACGTCCCTGGACTCTACGGGCAATTTAATATGGACAATCCATCCCGATTGTGGGAGGGAACCCACGCAGATGCAGGGAGAACATGCAAACTCCACACAGGCAGTCACCCAAGGCTTGGCTTGAACCCAGGTTCTAGGTACTATGAAGTAGCAGTGCTAACCACTGTGCCATCCCACAGTTAACGGGCTTTTGACTTCTGGGCAGCATAAGGGTCCAGAGGGGAAAGGTGGAAATGAACATTTGTGCTAAATTATTGCTTTGCTGTTATCCATTGTCAATGACAAATTGCTCCCGAATTCAATGCATAGATTAGGGTTTTGGAACTGCTCTGAGGAAGAGTCACCGGACCCGAGACATTAACTCTGCTTTCTCTCCACAGATGCTGCCAGACCTGCTGAGTTTTTCCAGCTATTTCTGCTTTTATTTCTGATTTCCAGTATCTGGCGTTCTTTCGGGTATTTTTTTTAAAAGAATCTTAATCGGAACCAGCTCCTAGTTTTTAAGGCCTCTATTTGTTACTCATTTCCTCACCAAAAATAAATTCTGTGCTGAGTGGGTCAGCGCAGCACCTCAGGGGTTAGCACTGCTGCCTCATGGTGCCAGGGACTTGGGTTCGATCCCACCCTCGGGAGACTGTCTGTGTGGGGTTTGTACATTCTCCCTGTGAATGTGTGGGTTTCCTCCCACAGTCCAAAGCAGTGCAGGTTAGGGTGGTCTGTCCGTGCTAAATTGCCCCGTAGTGCCCAGGGATGTGCGAGTTAGGGTGGATCGGCCGTGCTAAATTGTCCCGTAGTGCCCAGGGATGTGCGGGTTAGGGTGGGTTGGCCGTGCTAAATTGTCCCGTAGTGCCCAGGGATGTGCGGGTTAGGGTGGATTGGCCGTGCTAAATTGTCCCGTAGTGCCCAGGGATGTGCGGGTTAGGGTGGATTGGCCGTGCTAAATTGTCCCATAGTGCCCAGGGATGTGCAGGCCAGGTGGGTTAGCCAGGGTTAGCCATACAGGGTTGCAGGATAAGGGTGCGTATGGGGGGATGTTGTTTGCACGGTCGGTGGACTCAGCAGGCCGAAAGTCCTGCTTGTAGGGATTCTCCAAGCACTCAAGGTCTCTGCCTGGGCATCTAGCTAACCTTTCGGATTAGGCTGTCACGGGTGAACTCTGTTATTTGACCAGAGGAGGCATCGCTTTGGCAGAATCTGCGTACTCCTCCCCTCCCTCTATCGATTGGCTAACCCGACAGGCCAGGGGTGAAACTGCTTTTGGGTAGACAATGGTAGGGAGGGTGCAGGGGGGCCCCTCTTATGATGCAGTGTCCCTACCCCTGGACCGGGAGTTCCACCTTCCCAGAGCTAAGTGGTAGCATCTCCGAACAGTTAGTTCGTTAGAAAAATGCCTTAAACTTTAAAACTGAAGGGAGGTGGAGTGTGAGTTTCAAAGATCTGTGTTGCAGTGGGTAATGTCCCTCCCTCTGAGCCAGGAGTCCTGGGTTCGGTTCCTACCTGCTCCAGGGGTGGGGCATTTCACCTTTTGAAATATGAAACATCTAGAAGGGGGAATTCACTGGAGTTGAGGCGAGTATTGAGTGAAAGCTCAGTTTTATCAAGAGAGAGACCTCAGCCAGGAAGTGAGCAGGTCCTACCTTAATCCACCTGCAGGTAACAAAGTGTAAAGCTGGATGCACACAGCAGGCCAAGCGGGTACTTATTTTGCAGACGCCAATCTACGTTTCCCTCCAGACCGATCTAAAGGGTCTGCTTTTCAGTGGCGTTCAGGTTCCTGAGCTGCAAAGTCGATTGTTTGGTTTATTAAGAAATAAATTCCAGAAAAAGGGTAGCAAGCCTCCAATCACTCCCTACCTGCCTTTTGATTTATTTTCTACCTTTGGCTTCCTGTAAGAACTTGCTCGACTGGAAAATTGATCCATGAGCGGGAGGAGCTTGCAGTTAAAGGGGTCAAGGTGCGACTTACAAGCGTGTTGCTCAGTGCAAGTGGCACATCGCGAACAGCAGCGCTTCGTTGGAGGCTCACTGATGATGTTACCTAGAATGGTGACAAACCGTCTGAAAACTAACCTTCCAGCTCAGCGAGCAAACTCACATCCAGCAAGTGGCACAGCTGAATTAATGCATTTCAGGGTCAACGACTACTTCTGACGGCCAGCTCAAGATTCCTGCCCGAATTCTCATGGGCACGCTGCTTTCTCGCGCCCACCATGCCACCCGTGCCAGGGATAGGGCCTCCTCTGATCCAGCTGAGGCTGCTTTTAGAGTCGTAGACCCTCGCTGGCGAAGCGCAGCCTTCCCCCACAGACGCCCGGGAATCGCCGGCCTGCGAGTGTCCTCAAGCGGAGGTGGGGGCAGCAAACTGGCAAAGTTGGGGTGGTGGGGTGCTGCCACCCCAGTGTCACAGAGCCCGCGTAAGCCGCATCGGTCGGCCACCCACAGACCCACCCTGAGAAATGGGCAAGAGAGTCTGCCACATCTGCAAGGGGCTGCTGCTGCTGACGATGTGTCCTAGAGTGGGACAGCGCGGAAACAGGCCCTTCGGCCCTAGTTGTCCATGCCGACCGGGTATCCCCAAACTAAACGGGGGCTGGCACGGTTGCTCAGCGGTTAGCACTGCGACCTCACAGCGCCAGGGACCCGGGTTCGATTCCAGCCTCAGGCGATTGTCTGTGTGGAGTTTGCACGTTTTCCCCATGTCTGCGTGGGTTTCATCCGGCAGTCCAAAGATATGCGGGTTAGGGTGGGATTGGCCGTGCTAAATTGTCCCGTAGTGCCCAGGGATGTGCGGGTTAGGGTGGATTGGCCGTGCTAAATTGTCCCGTAGTGCCCAGAGATGTGCGGGTTAGGGTGGATTGGCTGTGCTAAATTGTCCCGTAGTGCCCAGGGATGTGCGGGTTAGGGTGGATTGGCCGTGCTAAATTGTCCCGTAGTGTTGGGGGATATTCTGAGTTTGGGTTGAAGAGCCTGTTTCCACACTGCAGGGATTCTGTGACGTGAACCAGTCCCATTTGTCTGCGTTTGCTCTAAAGCTTTCCTGTCCATGTGCCTGCCCAATGGTAAATGTTGGAACTGTACCAGCCTCCATCACTTCCTCTGGCAGCTTGTTCCAGGCACGCACCACCCTCTGCCTGAAACGATCGCCCCTCAAATCTCTTTTAAATCTTGCTCCTCTCGCTATAAACCTATGCCCCTCTAGTTTTGGACTCCCACCCCCACCCTCGGGGGAAAAAAGATTGTGTCTAGTCACCTTATCTACGCCCCTCGTCATTATTACAAACCTCAATAAGGTCACCCCCTCCCCCCCCCCGCCCCAGCATCTGCCACTCCAGTGAAAAAAGTCTCGGCCTGTCGTTATAACTCAAACCCTCCAGTCCTGGCAATATCCTGGTAAAGCTTTTATGCGCCCTCTCCAACTTAATAATAGCCTTCCTGTAACGGGGTGGCCGGAACTGGACACAGTGCTCCAAAAGTGGCCTCACCAACATCCTGTACAACTTCAACAGGGCATCTTAACTCCTAAACGTAACACCCTGAGCAATGAAGGCAAGTGAGCTAAATGCCATGTTAGCCACCCCATTTACGTGTGACGCAAGCTTCAAAGAACAATATACCTGCATCCCCAGGACTCTCTGTTTGACAACAAGCCCCAGGATCCTACCAAGACCTGTCTAAGTTAGATTCCCTACAGTGTGGAAACAGGCCCTTCGGCCCAACAAGTCCACACCGCCCCTTGAAGCATCCCACCCTGACCCATCCCCCTATAACCCACACACCCCTGAACACTGCGGGCAATTTAGCATGGCCAATCCACCTAGACGGCACATCTTTGGACTTAGATAGGGGTGTTTAAGGGGCTTTTAGAAAAGCAACTGAATATGCAAGGAGTGGATGGATATGGGCAAAGAGTAGGCAGAAGGGGTTAGTTTAGTTTGGTGTCATATTTGGTACAACATTGAGGATCAAAGAGCCCATTCCTGTGCTACACAGTTCTATGTTCTAGTGCAAAATCCCAACTGTACGAGAGATTTCCTACTATGTTTCAGTTCCAGGTTGGAGACCTCAAAATCACGAAACTCCTAGGTGTGGATGGATAAACGGGCATATCTTCACCTACCCCTACTGCTGGTGGCAAGAGTTAATTTAAAAATAATCCCTTTCTTTCTGGGTCCATTTCTCATGGACCAAAGGAATTTAGTCTCAAAAGGATTCAATTTAATTAAAATTTCTTGAGTTAACAAAAGAGTGAATTTATCACTTACTGAATACAATAAAAAATATGTTGACGTACGTTGGTTAGGGCCACTTTTGGGAAATTGCGTTCAGTTCTGGTCTCCTCGCTATAGGACAGCCATTGTGAAACTTCGAAAGGGTTCACAAAAGATTTACACGGATGTTGCCGGGGTGGGAGGGTTTGAGCTACAGGGAGAAGCTGAATAGGTTGGGGCTATTTTCCCTGGAGTGTCAGAGGCTGAGGGAGTGACCTTATAGAGGTTTATAAAAACATGAGGGGCATGGATAGAAGTGAATAGCCAAGGTCTTTTTCCCAGGCTTGGAGAGTCCAAAACTGGAGGGTACAGGTTTAAGGTGAGAGGGGAAAGATTTATAAAGGACCCAAGGAGTAACTTTTTCATGCAGAGGGTGGTGCGTGTCTGGAACGAGCTGCCAGAGGAAGTGGTGGAGGCTGGCACAGTTACAACATTTAAAAGGAGTCTGGATGGGTACATGAATGGGAAAGGTTTAGAGGGATATGGGCTAAATGCTGGCAAATGGGACTGGATAAATTTAGGATGTTAGCATGGATGAGTTGGACCAAAGGGTCTGTACATCTGTAAGGCTCTGAATTGGACTAGATTAGTTTAGGATATCTGGTCAGCATGGACAAGTTGGACCACATTACGTGACTCGATGATGTGGGCACAGATTAGAAATTACTTCAACAAAAAGGATACATGGATCAATAAAACCGAAAGAACTGCAGATACTGTAAATCAGGAACAAAGTTGCTGGAAAAGCTCAGCAGGTCCTGCAGCATTTGTGAAGGAAACAAAATGCTAACATTTCAGGTCCAGTGTTCTGTGTGTATATATATGGATTAATCCCTGGGTAGTTTGTAATGAGTAGGGAATGAAGCATTGATAACTGAGCAACTGATTTTGAAATGCTTGGCTTTGTCCGGCTAATGTTTGAACTGGCTTCCTCCAGAGTTTGAGATTCTATTACCTGCAATGCTGGGGTGTTTAGTGAATGGTTCATTGAATGTGACTTTCACAGTACACCAACATTTGGACCCAGGCTAGTACACGTTGGCACACACAGTCCAGGGTATCCTGTGCCCCTTTATTCTTGAAATGGGTCTCATTGTTTTTTTCTCCCATCATGTTTCCTGTTTGAGATAACTCTGAGGTTTGGGGGAGAGACGTGGTGGACGTGGAGGAATGAGATTGGCTTCTCAGCAAGTGCACAGCAGTGTCAGAACTCCACAGCGGCCTCGAGACCCTAAATCCTCAGCTCAGAGATTCACTGAGTTCATAGGGATGTGCAGCACAGAAACAGTCCCCTTGGTCCAACTCGTCCACGCCGACCAGATGTCCTGTATAAATCCAGTCCCATTTTCCGGCATTTGGCCCATATCCCTCTAAACCCTTCCTATCCATGTACCCATCCAGATGCCTTTGAAATGTTGTGGTTGTACCAGCCTCCACAACTTCGCCTCCTTCCATACATTCAATCAATCACATAGCATAGAAACAGGCCCTTTGGCCCACCATGTCTGTGCTAACCAAAACATCAAACTACACTAATCCCATTTATCTGCACTTTGGCTACAACCTGTGCCCTGGTATTTTAAGTACTCATCCAGATGCTTAGATGTTGAGTGTTTCTACCTTCTCCACCCTTTCAGGCCGTCAGTTCCATATCCCTCTGGGTGCAAATTTCTTTTCCCCCTCCAATCTCATCAAAGCTGCTTGCTCCCCACCTTAAACCTGTGCACTCAGCTCTTTGATATGTCTGCCTGGGAAGAGATTCATATTATCTATGCTTCTCTTAATTGTGTTTACCTCAATGTCTTTCTCCTCTATAGGAGTATTTCAGACCTCACCCAGGGTGCCCCTTTAGTCTCTCAATAAATTCCACTCTCAGGTAATTGTCTCACTCCAAGTATACTTCTACCGAGACTTACACACACCACCCTCTGCATGAAAAAGTTGTCCCTTGGTCCCTTTTATATCGTTCCCCTCTCACCTTAAATCAATGCCCCTCTAGTTTTTGGACTCCCCCACCCCAGGGAAAAGACCTCCACTATTCCCCCTTTCCATGGCCCTCATGATTTTATAAACCTCGACAAGGTCAACCTTTAGCCTCTGACGCTCCAGGCAAAACAGCCCCAACCTAATAGGCCTCACTCTATAGCTCAAACTTTCTTGTAATTTTTTTCTGAACCCTTTCCAGCTTTACGGCGTCCTTCCCGTAGAAGGGAGACCAGAATTGCACGCAATTCTCCAAAAATGGCCGAACCAATGTCCGGTTACAGCCGCAACATGACCTCCTAACTCCTGTACTCAATGCATTGACCAATAAAGGCAAGCATGCCAAATGTCTCCTTCTACCTGCAACTCCCCAAACCCCACTCTTCCGAAAGCCCTGTTGCGTTGTGAAGGGCATGCCTTCTTGTAAAAAGGCTGTCTGTTAAGCAAATAATGACATTGTCGTGCGGATGCTAGAAATCTGACATTGAAAACAGCAAGCACTGGAGAAACACGACAGGTCTGTGGAGAGAGAAACCGAGCTGACATTTCAAGTCCGGTATGAGCCGGAAAAAAAGAGAGTGATGGGAAGGGGCCCAGAGCAAAAGACTGAGGGAATTCTCATAATAGTAGTGGAGTGATAGAGATGCAAGATAGGTGTTAATAGTAAGTTCTAGATTATGAACAAAAGCAAAGTTGCTGGAAAAGCTCAGCAGGCCTGGCAGCGTCTGTGGAGGAGAAAAAAAGAGTTGACGTTTCGGGTCCAGAACTTCTCAATTACGAGTCCAGTGACATTATCGATATGCCTGTTAAGGAATTCCTGTCTCGGAGCTGGAGGTAGAATCTACATTTATTTGCCGGTCCTGGCTTGAGGCTGTTAAATTTCTCACAAAACACACCCGAGATCCGAACACCTCCCTGCGAAAATAAATATTTTCTCATGCTCACTCTGGTTCATTTGCCAATCGCATTCCAATCTGCGTATCCATGGTGACTGGCCACCATCCCTGTGGAAACCGTTCCGGGCGCATGACTCGATCCAAAGCTGTTGCATTTGAACCACATGTTGCATTTCTGTAGCGCCGTCAATGCGATAAAATGCATTCACTCACCCCAGAGGGAGTGATATCAGACAAACTCTGACACCCGCTCCACCCTCCGCAAGCCACGTGGGGAGATGTCAGACACATGTCATGGAAATGAAAATCGGTCAAATGTTCTGGTTTAGGCAGGTAACTCATTGTAAAGTGCCCCAGGCAGATGAAGGCATACCCACGACAGGGCGGCGGGGGGGGGGGGGGTGTTGTGGAGGAGCAGTTGGGGGATGCAGGGGAGGGCAGAATTGGAGGGAGCAGAGAACTTGTAGGGTGAGTAGGGGCTAGAGGAGGTGGCAGAGATAGGGAGGGGCTATAGGGGGATGGAGGAGGTGACAGAGATAGGGAGGGGGTGTAGGGGGCTGGAGGGGGTGACAGAGATAGGGAGGGGGTGTAGGGGGCTGGAGGGGGTGACAGAGATAGGGAGGGGGTGTAGGGGGCTAGAGGGGGTGACAGAAATAGGGAGGGGGTGTAGGGGGCTGGAGGGGGTGACAGAGATAGGGAGGGGGTGTAGGGGGTGACAGAGATAGGGAGGGGGTGTAGGGGGCTGGAGGGGGTGACAGAGATAGGGAGGGGATGTAGGGGGCTGGAGGGGGTGACAGAGATAGGGAGTGGGTGTAGGGGGATGGAGGGGGTGACAGAGATAGGGAGGGGGTGTCGGGGCCTGTTTGGGGTTACCGAGTTAGGGAGGGGGTGTGGGAATTGGAAGTGACAGAGATAGGATGGGTGTGGAGGGATTGAGTTGGTACTGCAGGTGAAGTGACATTGGTGATCGGGAGGGTTTTTGGGGATAGGGAGTAGGTATTGTGGGGTGTTGCGGGATTAGGGGTAGGTTGGGACCGAGGGAGGGGGTCAGGGTTTTGTCAGGGGCAGGGGGAGATGGGGCTGTGGGAAGCAAGGGCTCAAGGGTTAGGCTGTTGTCAGGGGGCAGGGGTCAAGGGTTGTGTGAGGGGGTCATAGGTCAGGCTTTTTTCAGGGGGGAAGGACATCTAGGGTTTGTGGGAGGGGTCAGATGTCAAGCTGTCGTCAAGACTTTTGCCAGGGGGCGGGGCTAAGTCGTTGTTGGGGGCCCCCAGGCTGTTGCTAGGGGGAGGGGCCTCTGCGCCATCAAGGGGCGGGGGCTTGTGCGCGCCGGGCCGGCCGTTGAGGTCAGGGGTCACGGGCGAGAGGTCAAGGGGGTGGGCTCCGGGACCCTCTCGCGAGATTTGCGGCTGATGGCGGCCTCGGGCTCGGGCCCGGAGCCTGTTTGAGGAGGAGCGGCCCCGGGGGCGGGGGGGGGAGGGTTGGGTGGGGGCGAAGGGAGGGAGTAAACCCCGGGGAAGTGGGCCGGCTGGGGGGCGGAGAGAGAGAAATCCAGAACCATGAGCCACCCGGAGCTCCCCGACACCCCGGCAGGAGCCGCCGCCGAACCCGAGGCTGAGGCCCAGGCCGACGCCGAGCCCGACGCCAAGCTCCTCCACACCAAGAGGCTGTACCGGTAAGAGGCCGGGGCCTGGGACCCGGGGCAGAGGGACAGGGGGCGAGAGGGGAATCGGTCCTGAGGGCCAACGGGGGTGGGGTCCTAGGCCAAGCTGGGGGCTATCTCGGGTCCAATGTGGGGGAGGGAGATTGAAGTCAGCGTGTGGATACTAAGGCCATTTGGTTGGGGGAGGGAGGGGGATCGTGCTGAGGGTAATATTGTGGGTTCCTGAGGCAAGTAAAGGGAAGAACTGCAGCCAGTTGTGGGGTCCTGAGGCCAATAAGTGCGTACTGTGGCCACTGTGGGGGAGGGGAGCACTCCTGATGCCAATAGAGACCTTGGCTGGGGGTGCCCTGTGCCTAATGGAGGGGCCCCTGAGGGTTTGGTGGGGCCGGGAAGGGGGTAGGTTTGTGAGGGGGGAAGCTGTTGGACCAAAGAGGATGGAGGGTGACTGTGGACAACAGAAGAGGAGGAGAAAGAGGGTCTCTGAGGCAGCCTGTGTACCTCGGCGATGGCAGGTTGAGGGTATGCAGTCTCCTTGTCATCTGGTCTGTGCTTTGAGACAGCGACTTGAAACACGATTGTTTTCTAGTCTGAAAAAAGGTCCCACAATCGCTTTTGGATAGAATGGGGAGATGGGGATTCCTCTCTGCTGTCTCAGCCACTGTTGCTAAGAACGTAGTTATTCTGGGCAATGATCACATCGCTGTTGAGTGCCTGTTGACTTGGTGCTGACCCTCTGACAGTTCCCACTCCCCCAGCACTGACCCCAGTGCTGTTCCTCCAGATAGTGTAGCAAAATGTGTCAGAGTTGAAAGAAAGCTGAGTGAAAATCTGGTGGATATGGTCAGTGTCTGTGTGGAGGTGAGCACAGTTTGTTTGGAATTTCTGTCTAAGAATTGGATTAGGAAACTGTCCACCCATCCTCTTGATGAGCTTGACCAATTTCCTTGTTTGAGACTGCGTGTGAAATATGGGGTGGGAATACAGCTCTTCTGTCCGATCTCCTGTTTTCCATCCTTCTTTAAAACGGAAATCTCTCCTATCATTGTGCCGTAGTCTGCCAGTGTGGGCAGCACGAGGATACGGTGCTGGAGGGCCTGCGGGAAAGACTGAGCATTGCGAGGGGAGCCCGGGCGTGTAAGTGGGCGAGGAGTAGCTTCTTGTCAATTCTCTTGAGCAGGGTGATCTGGTTACTTTGAACCTTCAAGCAGGAGAGTGTGGGACAGGACAGTTGACTTATTATGAAACAGATTTGACAGATTGGAGAGTTGCCCAGCTTCTGTCCATCGAGTTGAGGGGCACGAAGGCTATGCTGCCATGGCATTTGGGTAACCTGTGTTGTTTATCGACTGTTTTTACAATAGAAACATTGGGGATGTCCAGCAGAATGTTTCATGTCTCCTCAGAGTTCCCTGCCTAATATGGAAAGCCCCTTCACTCCCCAGAAACAGCATCTGCTCATGCTACTGGTATCCCAGCAAAGGTTCGTTGGCTCAGACCAGGCCAGAGAGCGGAGCTGGCGGCTTGCTTCCCTGTTTTGATTGGGTGGGTGCATGCTTTTAGTCTGTGGCCCAGGGCTACACCAGGCTTTACACCGTCAATGTTCTGAGACTGATAGGACAGCATTTACATTGTGCTTGTTTGAGTCCGGGCCTGGTTTTTCTCACTCAAGGCTGACTGTGATTCCCGTAGTTACGTGAGATTTGCCTGTTGGAGGGTCAGCATCAAGGGCGCGCTGGAGTGGGTCAGCACCGATGGAGCGAGCCCTGTCAGGAGCGTCAGAGCTGATGGAGTCAGCACTGTCGGAGTGCCTCAGTGCTGAGGGAGCAGTCGTGGCCAGGAGGGTCAATGCCAAGGGAGTGGGCACTGTCGGAGGGGGTCAGTGCTGGGGGAGCAGATGTTTCGGCGGGGTTGGCAGCCAGGGAGCGGACGCTGTCAGTGTTTGAAACACGATATGGTGATAGACACAGTGGGTGCACAGGCTGCTGTAAATCGCTGTTCTGGTTTCGGCAGGGCTGTGGTGGAGGCTGTTCATCGACTCGATGTCATCGTTTGCAACAAGACTGCTTACCGTGAGGTGTTTAAACCCGAAAACATCAGCCTGCGGAACAGGTATGTCGTGGGGTGGTGGGGGGGGTGAGGGGATGGGGGGTCGGTGCTATTATTACAAAGGGTGGGGAGAGGGCAAGGGAGAGTTTGGAAGTCCTGGCGTAACTACATAAGGCATTGGTGAGACCACATTGTGAGTACTGTGTGCAGTTTTAGGCTCCTTGTTGAAGGAGGGATTTGTTGGCTTTGGTTTTAAAATGGAAACGATCTCTGTCTGTTGATTGTTGGAGTTCTGTAAGAATGAGAAGGAATCATATTCAAACCTGTAAGATCCTGAGATGTCTTGACAGGGTGAAGAGATAGTAAGAACTGCTGATGCTGGCGTCAGAGATACCACTGTGTGGAGCTGGAGGAATGCAGCAGAGGAGCAGGAAAGCCGACGTTTCGGGTCTCCACAAACGTACAATTCCTCCCCTGCCCTCCAGTCACCACTAGCACCACCCTCCACAGTTTGGAAAATCAGATCACAATGGTGTGCTGCTCCTCCTGGCGAGAGAGCAGAAATGGAAGCGTGTGGACCCTGTACAGAAAGTCGTGCCACGTTGGCCACAGGCACTGGGAAGAGGGCTTCTCTGGGACTGCTTAGAGTCGGCGGTCGGGGCCGTATTCAAGAACTCAGAAGCCAGAATATGCCAGTCCCGTCACGCACTTCACCGGAAGTATGTAGGTGAACTGCGCCCCAAAGACTTTCCACCTGAATGTTCCCCAAGCCCTGGATGAACCGCGAGATCCGTTCCTTACCTAAGTCTTGGTCTGAAGTGTTCAAGTCTGGCAGCCCTGACCTGTACAGGAAATCCTGATACTATTTCTGAAAGGCCATCCGGGACGCCAAAGGGGCAAGGCCGAACTAAGCTTGAGACCTAGACTAACCACACGGGCACCCGTCGCCCGTGGCAAGGCTGGCGTGGTGTCATAGATACAGAAGGCGAACATGATTGTGAGCTACAGTACGCCGCTGCCCTGGAGAACTCAGTGCATTCTACGCTCGCTTTGGACAGAAGCTCGGTGAAACGATGTCACCCTATCCCACTGTTCCCACTGCACCTGTGCCCACGGCCACCGCCGCAGGCATTAGATTGGCCTTCTCAAGGGCTAGCCCACGGAAGGCCCAGACGGAGTCCCTCCCCTCAGGTCCTGTGTGTGTGGGCCAGCTGGTGGAAGCGTTTGTAGCCACCTTCAATCTCTCCTTACCTACCGCCTGAGGTCCCCCACCGGCTTCATGACGACCACCGTCGTCCCGGTGGCAAAGAAAAGCCATGTGGCGTTCCTCAGTGACTACCGCCAAGTGGCTCTGACCTCCATCACTACGAAGTGCTTTGAGAGCTCACGAGAGCTCCAACCTCCCGGTGTGCCGTGATCCCTTGCAATTTTCTAACGGGCACACAGGTCCACGGCAGATGCCATCTCCTTGGCCCTATGCTCATCCCTGGAACATCTGGACAACAAGGATACCTACGTCAGGCTCTTACTTATCGACCACAGCTCCGCTCTCTACGCCATAATCCCAAACAAACTCCCCTCTAAACTCCAAGACCCGGGTCTCTGCTCAAAGGAGACTAAGTGCTTAACAGCGCGGTGTTTAAAAACAACAATCTCTCCATCAACAACAGCAAAACAAAGGAGCTGGTCATTGATGAGAGGAAGCAGGGTGGAGGGCGCAGCCCCCTGTCTACATCCATGGTGCTGAGGTGGGAATGGTCATGTTCCTGGGAGTGGTGATCGCTAACAATTTCTCCTGGTCCACCCACGTTGACACCACGCTCGAGAACGCACAACAACGCCTCTACTTCGTCAGGAGGCTAAGGAAATTCGGCGTGTCTGTAAAGATCCTTACCAAGAGTTATGGGCGCACCATAGAGCGTGCTCATGGCAACTGCTCTGCCCAGGACCATGAGAAACTACAGAGAGTTGTGAACACAGCCCAGTCCGTCTATACTTCCCGCTGCCTCAGGAAAGCAACCAATGTCATGAAAGACCCCTCCCACCCCAGTTACACGCTCTTACATTGGGCAGAAGTCAAAAACATTTGAAAACATGTACAAACAGATTCGAGTGCAGCTTCTTCCCTGCTGTAATTGGACTTTTGAATGGACCTCTTTAATGTTAACGTTGAATGCATCCGCGATAATTTCCTTGAACAATATGTAATGGAACCTAGGTCTAGTACTGTGTAATGAGACAGGAATAATTAACGATCTCACGGTTAGGGATCCTCTCGGAAGGAGCGATCGTAGTATGGTCGAATTTAAAATACAGATGGAGCATGAGAAGGTTAAATCCGGTTCTTATGACCTGTGCTTAAACAAAGGAGACTATGAAGGACTGAGGGAGGAGTTAGCTAAAGTAGAATGGGAGCAAAAACTTTATGGTGGGTCAATTGAGGAACAGTGGAGGACATTCAAAACAATTTTTCACAGTGCTCAGCAGAAGTATATTCCAGTGATAAGGAAAAACTGTAGGAAAAGAGAGAGCCAGATGTCTATGGAAATAAAGGAAGGTATCACACTGAAAAAAGCAAAGAGTAGTGGGAAACTGGGAAATCTTTAAAGGCCAACAGAAGGACACAAAAAAAGTTATAAACAAAAGTAAGACAGATTATGAGATTAAACTAGTTCAGTATATAAAAATAGGCAGCAAAAGTTTCTATAAATATGTAAATCGTTAAAGAGTGGCGAAGGTAAACTTTGGTCCTTTAGAGGATGAGAAGGCCAATTTAATAACTGGGAATGAGGAAATAGCCGAGACATTAAACAGTTATTTCGTGTTGGTCTTCACAGTGGAACACACAAATAATATGCTGAAATCTAATGGCGAGAAGGTTATAGGAGGTGAGGGCCTAGAAACTAGCATTATCACTGAGTAGGCAGTGCTGGGCAAGCTCGTGGGGCTAAAGGTAGACAAGTCTCCTGGCCCTGATGAAATGCATCCCAGGGTACTGAAACAGGTTTTGGGGGAAATAGCAAATGCTCTAGTAGGTATTTACCAAAATTCACTGGACTCTGGGGTGGTTCCCACAGATTGGAAAACAGCCAGTGTGACGCCACTGTTTAAAAAAGGAAGTAGATGAAAAGCAGGTAACTACAGGCCAGTTGCTTAACCTTTTGGTCGTGGGGAAAATGCTTGAATCTATCATTGAGGAAGAAACAGCAAGACATCTGGATATAAATTGTCCCATTGGGAACACCCAGCATGGGTTCACGAAGGGTAGGCCATGTTCAACTAATTTGGTGGAATTCTTTGAGGACATTGCTTGCATGGTGGACAGTGGGGAACCTGTGCGTGTAGTGTATCTGGATTTCCAGAAAGCATTTGATAAGGTGCCACACCAAAGGCTGCTACATAAGATAAAGTTGCGCGGTATTGGCATGGATAGAGGATTGGTTGGCCAGTAGAAAGCAAAGAGTAGGGGTAAATGGGTGTTTTTCTAGTTGGCGGTCAGTGGCTAGTGGTGTGCCTCAGGGATCAGTGTTGGGACCGCAATTGTGTACAATTTACGTAGATGATTTGGAGTTGGGGACTAAGCGTGGTGTGTCAAAATTTGCAGATGACACTAAGGTGAATGATAGAGCAAAGTGTGCAGGAGACACTGAAAGTCTACAGAGGGATATAGATAGTCTAAATGAGTGGGCCAAGGTCTGGCAGATGGAGTACAATGTTGATAAGTGCGAGGTCATCCATTTCGGTAGGAATAACAGCAAATTGGACTATGTTTTAAATGGTATAAAATTGGAGCATGCTGCTGTGCAGAGGAACGTGGGTGTCCTTGTGCAGGAATCGCTGAAGGTGGGATTGCAGGTGCAGCAGGTGATTAAAAAGGCAAATGGAATTTTGTCTGCCATTGCTTGAGGGATGGAGTTTAAAAACAGGGAGGCTGTGCTGCAGCTGCCACACCTGGAGTACTGTGTGCAGTTTTGGTGTCCTCGCTTGAGAAGAGCTATACTAGCGCTGGAGGGGGTGCAGAGGAGATTCACTCGGTTGATTCTAGAGTTGAGAGGGTTGGATTATGAGGAGAGACAGACTAGACTGGGCTTTCTGCATTGGAATTCAGAAGAATGATGGGTGATCTTATAGAAATATGAGATTATGAAGGGAATCGATAAAGTGGAAGCAGGGTCATTATTTCCACTAGCAGGTGAAACTAGGACTAAGGGGCATCACATCAAAATAAAGGGAAGCAGATGTAGGACTGAGGTCAGGAGGAACTTCTTCACCCAAAGGGTTGTGAATCTGTGGAATTCCCTGCCCAGTAAAGTGGCTGAAACTACCTCACTGAATGTTTGTTTTTAAGGCAAGGCTAGATAAATTTTTGTATAGTAAAGGAATTAAGGGTTATGGTGAGTGGGCAGGTAAGCGGAGCTGAGTCTCAAAAAGATCAGCCATGATCTTATTAAATGGCAGGGCAGGTTCGAGGGGCCGGATGGCTTACTCCTGCTCCTGGTTCTTATCTCTCTTTGTGCTATCTTGGCTGCTGTCGCACCCTGACCTGCACTTCGTCCTAGTACCCTGATGTGCATGTATAGTATAGCGCGTAAGACAATGTATATGTTGGTACACATGACAGTAATAAATCAAAATACCAAGGGCACAGCCCAAATCTTTTATTTTGCTTCATGGCAAGTGTGAGGTGCTGTGTTCCAGATGTGATTCGATTGGCCACAGCGAAACACACTTTATATTAGAACATAGAACATAGAAAAGTACAGCACAGTATATTCTTCCATCATAGTGGAAAAACTGGCATAATTAACTCTTATCGAAATACTTAACAAAATAACGTTATTTAGCCACCACCTGTCAGCAGCTCCAATATCATGGCCTCCCATAAACACACCCTTGGCAAAGGCAGATTCAGCAAAACCAGATTTCCCTCTCATGTGATGACCCCCTCCAGTCCAGGAGAAGGAACACCGACAGAATGATGTGGCAGCAGAGACAGAGAACTCAAGATTTTATTTTCAACAGCAGAGAGTGAGCTGTAACTGGCAGCTTCAACTTTTGGAGATTTTGCGGGGGGGTGGGGGGGTGGGTGTGGTGGGGGGAGGAATCCCAACTTCAACAAGTGAAAGCAAAAGCTAAAAGGCTGGGTCTGTGTCAGCCTGACTCCACCCACTCATGCTGTTTCTGTCTAATTTTGCTGGTGGTGGGGGGAGAAGAAAGACCCACGGCGCCTTGCTCTGCTTTCCATGGAGCGGATATCTCGGCAACACCTCACTTCAAGAGAAACCGGACAGAGCAGCTCCAGAAAGGCACATCTCATCGCAAGGGGTGCAGTTTCAAAATAAGGAGCCTCTCACCTGAGGCAGAGCTGAGGTGAAATTCCTTTACCCATCACTGAGCCAAATGATAATCAAGCCCTCCCAGACAAAGTTTCTGTCTGTTGCTGCCGACAGATTAACCTGTAGCAGGCTGCTGACTACGTAGCAGCTATAGGGTCATGCAGTATGGAAACGGGCCCTTAAGTCCAAACAGTTGCTGACGACCATAATCCCAAACTAAACTAGTCCCGCCTGCCTGCTTCTGGCCCCTAATCCGCCAAACCTTTGCCATCCATGTACTTACCCAAATGTCTTTTAAACGTTGTAACTGTGCCCACATCCACCCCTTCCTCAGGAAGCTCATTCCACACACAAACCACTCCCTGTTTAAAAGGAATTGCCCGTCATGTCTTTTTATTGAAAGATCTTTCTCTTGTCACCTTAAAAATACGCCCGCTAGTGGTAGAGCCGTACGGCACAGAAACTGACCCTTTGGTCCGTGCTGACCAGGCTTCCCAAACTAAACTAGTCCCACTTGGCCTGCGTTCATTAAACCCTTCCTGTTCATGTCCCCATCCAGGTGCCTTTTAAACGCTGTAACTGTACCAGCCTCCACCACTTCCTCTGGCAGCTCCTTCCATACACGCACCACCCTCTGTGTGGAAAAAGTTGCCCCTCAGGACACCTTAAACCTGCACCCTCTAGTTTTGGACTCCCCTACCCTGGGTCAAGGCCTGGGCTATTCACCCTGTCCATGCCCTTCATGTGCGCAGCGTGAGGGGGTCTTGGAGTCGATTGGGTGGCCAAGGCTCGGCAACACTAAGGGGGCTCTCGCTGAAGCTTCAGATTGGGCCCAGTCTTCAGCTTCAGCTTGTGGCTCAGACGGCAGATGCTTGTCACCTCCTCAGTAAATCTACCAGACAGTCTGAGTATAGTGAAGGGGGTCAGATGTTTAGAGGATCAGATTTTGAACGGCTGGGCTGGGGTGCACAGACCACCTTGGGATAAGGGCCTGATGGTTTGGGGCCAAGGTGAGTAGGAATGCCTTCGCTTGGTCCTTTTTTTTTGCCTCCCAGGGTTGTGCACACTTTGTGGTTGAATGCATTTAAGGTGGGGATACACACAGAGCGCTGGTCTTGGGGAATCAGGGGACATTGGCAGCCCAGGAAGTGGGGAAGCCCAGGATCAGCCCCAGTTGTGTTGAATGGCAGGGCAGAGCCAATGAGCTGGATGGCCTCCACCTTGCTCTTGTTTCTGGGGTGGATTTCGCTAATGGAGGGCGCCTCTGTGTGAATGTCTGAATGGTGTCTCTCTGTGCCTGTGGATTTGGTTTTGTGGATCTTCTGTGTGTGTCTCTCTCCCACACACTCTCCGTACTTCTGTGTATGTGTGCCCAAATGTCTGTCTATGTCTGTCCCTGCCTGCCTCTCTCTCTCTCTCTCTGCCTGTGTACCCATGCCTGTTTTTTGCCTGACAGGCTGAGGGAGCTCTGCGTGAAGCTCATGTTTCTCCATCCCGTGGACTACGGGCGGAAGGCTGAGGAACTGCTTTGGAGGAAGGTTTACTATGAGGTCATCCAGCTCATCAAAACCAACAAAAAGGTCAGCAACCCGGGCTCGACAGCAGGCTGTGTCGGTGGGGCAGGGGCGGGGTGGGGGGGTGGGGGGCGGGCGGTGGTGGTGGTGTGAGATCCTCCGCGTGGGGCAGGGTTCAGACAGACCTCTCCTTCTGACCCACGTGGGCCCATGAAGGGAGGAAATTCAGCCATGGGAAGCGGCATCTCTTGTTGCAAAGGTGCACGGTCCAAGGTCTTCCAAGAAGGGCCGCTGGACCCGAAACTGTAACTCTCCTTTCTCTCCGTGAATGCTGCTGGACCTGCTGAGTCTTTTGCAGCAATTTCTGTCTTTATTGCTGAATTCCTGCGTCGGCAGGGCCTTGCTTCCTCGTTATTCAGCCTCGGATTAATTGCTTTGTCAGCCATAGAGTGATCCAGGCTGGGATCCTGCCTTGCCAGTTAAAAGATAGCTTGGGTGAATTGTCTGGAGTGAAAAGCCAGGTAGCCGTGTCGATTATCGTACAAACCGCTTCCCCCGCAATCTGCCTCTTGTCCAGTGATTGACTCCATGAATCCTAGCAAGTGAAACTGTCACTGCCTCTGCCCCTCCCTCCCTCGCCCAGCCCCTCCCTCCCTCCCTCGCCCAGCCCCTCCCTCCCTCCCTCGCCCAGCCCCTCCCTCCCTCCCTCGCCCAGCCCCTCCCTCCCTCCCTCCCCCTGCCCCTCCCTCCCTCCCCCTGCCCCTCCCTCCCTCCCCCTGCCCCTCCCTCCCTCCCCCTGCCCTCCCCGCCACTCCCTCCATCCCCCTGCCACTCCCTTCCCCCCTGCCACTCCGCCGTCCCTCCCTCCCTCCGGCTCCGCCCCTCCGCCCGCCCTCCCTCCGCCCCTCCGCCCGCCCTCCGCCCGCCTCGCTCCGCCCGCCCTCGCTCCCTCTGCCCGCCCGCCCTCCCTCCCTCCCTCCCGCCCTCCCTCCCTCCCTCCCTCCCTCCCGCCCTCCCTCCCTCTGCTCGCCCTCCCTCCTTCTGCTCGCCCTCCCTCCCTCGTGCTGCGCTCCCTCCCTCCCGCTGCCCTCCCTCCCTCCCGCTGCCCTCCCACCCGCTGCCCTCCCTCCCTCCCTCCCCGCTGCCCACCCTCCCTCCCTCCCTCCCGCTGCCTGCCCGCCCGCCCTCCCTCCCGCTGCCCGCCCTCCCTCCCGCTGCCCGCCCTCCCTCCCTCCCTCCCGCTGCCCGCCCTCCCTCCCGCTGCCCGCCCTCCCTCCCTCCCTCCCGCTGCCCGCCCTCCCTCCCTCCCGCTGCCCGCCCTCCTCCCTCCCTCCCGCTGCCCGCCCTCCCTCCCTCCCTCCCTCCCTCCCGCTGCCCGCCCTCCCTCCCTCCCCGCTGCCCGCCCTCCCTCCCTCCCTCCCGCTGCCCGCCCTCCCTCCCTCCCTCCCGCTGCCCGCCCTCCCTCCCTCCCTCCCGCTGCCCGCCCTCCCTCCCTCCCTCCCTCCCCTGCCCTCCCTCCCTCCCTCCCGCTGCCCGCCCTCCCTCCCTCCCGCTGCCCGCCCTCCCGCTGCCCGCCCTCCCGCCCTCCTCCCTCCCTCCCGCTGCCCGCCCTCCCTCCCTCCCTCCCGCTGCCCGCCCTCCCTCCCTCCCTCCCCGCTGCCCGCCCTCCCGCTGCCCGCCCTCCCTCCCGCTGCCCGCCCTCCCTCCCTCCCTCCCTCCCGCTGCCCGCCCTCCCTCCCTCCCTCCCGCTGCCGCCCTCCCTCCCTCCCTCCCGCTGCCGCCCTCCCTCCCGCTGCCCGCCCTCCCTCCCTCCCTCCCGCTGCCCGCCCTCCCTCCCTCCCTCCCGCTGCCCGCCCTCCTCCCGCTGCCCGCCCTCCCTCCCTCCTCCCGCTGCCCGCCCTCCCTCCCTCCCGCTGCCCGCCCTCCCTCCCTCCCTCTCGCTGCCCGCCCTCCCTCTCGCTGCCCGCCCTCCCTCTCGCTGCCCGCCCTCCCTCTCGCTGCCCGCCCTCCCTCCCTCCCTCTCGCTGCCCGCCCTCCCTCCCTCCCTCCCTCTCGCTGCCCGCCCTCCCTCCCTCCCTCTCCCTGCCTGCCCTCCCTCTCGCTGCCCGCCCTCCCTCCCCTCCCTCTCGCTGCCCGCCCTTCCTCCCTCCCTCCCTCCCTCCCGCTGCCCGCCCTCCCGCTGCCCTCCCTCCCTCCTCCCGCTGCCCTCCCTCCCTCCCTCCCGCTGCCCTCCCTCCCTCCCTCCTCCCTCCCTCCCTCCCTCCCTCCCGCTGCCCTCCCTCCCTCCCTCCCTCCCGCTGCCCTCCCTCCCTCCTCCCTCCCGCTGCCCGCCCTCCCTCCCTCCCTCCCGCTGCCCGCCCTCCCTCCCTCCCGCTGCCCGCCCTCCCTCCCGCTGCCCGCCCGCCCGCCCTCCCTCCCGCTGCCCGCCCTCCCTCCGCTGCCCGCCCTCCCTCCCTCCCTCCCTCCCTCCCGCTGCCCGCCCTCCCTCCCTCCTCCCGCTGCCCCCCTCCCTCCCTCCCTCCCCGCTGCCCGCCCTCCCTCCCTCCCTACCTCCACTCCCTCCCGCTGCCCGCCCTCCCTCCCGCTGCCCGCCCTCCCTCCCTCCCTCCCGCTGCCCTCCCTCCCTCCCGCTGCCCTCCCTCCCTCCCTCCCGCTGCCCGCCCTCCCTCCCTCCCGCTGCCCGCCCTCCCTCCCTCCCTCCCGCTGCCCTCCCTCCCTCCCTCCCTCCCGCTGCCCGCCCTCCCTCCCTCCCTCCCGCTGACCGCCCTCCCTCCCTCCCCCTGACCGCCCTCCCTCCCTCCCTCCCTCCCTCCCGCTGCCCGCCCTCCCTCCCTCCCTCCCGCTGCCCGCCCTCCCTCCCTCCCGCTGCCCGCCCGCCCTCCCTCCCTCCCGCTGCCCGCCCTCCCTCCCTCCCTCCCGCTGCCCGCCCTCCCTCCCTCCCTCCCGCTGCCCGCCCTCCCTCCCTCCCTCCCGCTGCCCGCCCTCCCTCCCTCCCTCCCGCTGCCCGCCCTCCCTCCCTCCCTCCCGCTGCCCGCCCTCCCTCCCTCCCTCCCGCAGCCCGCCCTCCCTCCCTCCCTCCCGCAGCCCGCCCTCCCTCCCTCCTCCCTCCGCAGCCCGCCCTCCCTCCCTCCCTCCCGCAGCCCGCCCTCCCTCCCTCCCTCCCGCAGCCCGCCCTCCCTCCCTCCCTCCCTCCCTCCCGCTGCCCGCCCTCCCGCTGCCCTCCCTCCCTCCCTCCCGCTGCCCGCCCTCCCGCTGCCCGCTCTCCCTCCCTCCCTCCCGCTGCCCGCCCTCCCTCCCTCCCTCCCGCTGCCCGCCCTCCCTCCCTCCCTCCCGCTGCCCGCCCTCCCTCCCTCCCTCCGCTGCCCGCCCTCCCTCCCTCCTCCCTCCCTCCCTCTGCCCGCCCTCCCTTCCTCCCGCTGCCCGCCCTCCCTCCCTCCCTCCGCTGCCCGCTGCCCTCCCTCCCTCCTCCCGCTGCCCGCCCTCCCTCCCTCCCTCCCGCTGCCCGCCCTCCCTCCCTCCCTCCCGCTGCCCGCCCGCCCTCCCTCCCTCCCGCTGCCCGCCCGCCCTCCCTCCCTCCCGCTGCCCGCCCGCCCTCCCTCCCTCCCGCTGCCCGCCCGCCCTCCCTCCCTCCCTCCCTCCCTCCCTCCCTCTGCCCGCCCGCCCTCCCTCCCTCCCTCCCTCCCTCCCGCTGCCCGCCCTCCCTCCCTCCCTCCCTCCCGCTGCCCGCCCTCCCTCCCTCCCTCCCTCCCTCCCTCCCGCTGCCCGCCCTCCCTCCCTCCCGCTGCCCTCCCTCCCTCCTGCTGCACGCCCTCCCTCCCTCCCGCTGCCCGCCCTCCCTCCCTCTCCCTCCCCGCTTCCCCCCCCCACCTCCCGCTGCCCGCCCTCCCTCCCTCCCTCCCGCTGCCCGCCCTCCCTCCCTCCCGCTGCCCGCCCTCCCTCCCTCCCTCCCGCTGCCCGCCCTCCCGCTGCCCGCCCTCCCTCCCTCCCTCCCGCTGCCCGCCCTCCCTCCCTCCCTCCCGCTGCCCGCCCTCCCTCCCTCCCTCCCGCTGCCGCCCTCCCGCCCTCCCTCCCGCTGCCCGCCCTCCCGCCCTCCCTCCCTCCCTCCCTCCCGCTGCCCGCCCTCCCTCCCTCCCTCCCGCTGCCCGCCCTCCCTCCCCCCCTCCCGCTGCCCGCCCTCCCTCCCCCCCTCCCCGCTGCCCGCCCTCCCTCCCCCCTCCCGCTGCCCGCCCTCCCTCCCTCCCTCCCGTTGCCCGCCCTCCCTCCCGTTGCCCGCCCTCCCTCCCGTTGCCCGCCCTCCCTCCGCTGCCGCCCTCCTCCCTCCCTCCGCTGCCCTCCCCTCCCTCCCTCCCGCTGCCCTCCCTCCCTCCCACCCCCGCTGCCCTCCCTCCCTCCCGCTGCCCGCCCTCCCTCCCTCCCCTCCCGCTGCCCGCCCTCCCTCCCTCCCCTCCCGCTGCCCGCCCTCCCTCCTCCCCTCCCGCTGCCGCCCTCCTCCCTCCCCTCCCGCTGCCCGCCCTCCCTCCCTCCCCTCCCGCTGCCGCCCTCCTCCTCCCCTCCCGCTGCCGCCCTCCCTCCCTCCCCTCCCGCTGCCCTCCCTCCCCTCCCGCTGCCCGCCCTCCCTCCGCTGCCCGCCCTCCCTCCCCGCTGCCCGCCCTCCCTCCCTCCCTCCCGCTGCCCGCCCTCCCTCCCTCCCTCCCGCTGCCCGCCCTCCCTCCCTCCCTCCCGCTGCCGCCCTCCCTCCCTCCCTCCCCGCTGCCCGCCCTCCCTCCCTCCCTCCCTCCCGCTGCCCGCCCTCCCTCCCTCCCTCCCGCTGCCCGCCCTCCCTCCCTCCCTCCCGCTGCCCGCCCTCCCTCCCTCCCTCCCTCCCGCTGCCCGCCCTCCCTCCCTCCCTCCCTCCCGCTGCCCGCCCTCCCTCCCTCCCTCCCGCTGCCCGCCCTCCCTCCCTCCCCTCCCGCTGCCCGCCCTCCCTCCCTCCCCTCCCGCTGCCCGCCCTCCCTCCCTCCCTCCCGCTGCTCCCCCTCCCTCCCGCTGCCCGCCCTCCCTCCCTCCCTCCCGCTGCCCGCCTCCCTCCCTCCCTCCCGCTGCCCGCCCTCCCTCCCTCCCTCCCGCTGCCCGCCCTCCCTCCCTCCCTCCTCCCGCTGCCCGCCCTCCCTCCTCCCGCTGCCTGCCCTCCCTCCTCTGCCTGCCCTCCCTCCCTCCCGCTGCCCGCCCTCCCTCCCTCCCTCCCTCCCGCTGCCCGCCCTCCCTCCCTCCCTCCCTCCCGCTGCCCCGCCCTCCCTCCCTCCCTCCCTCCCGCTGCCCGCCCTCCCTCCCGTGCCCGCCCTCCCTCCCTCCCTCCTGCTGCACGCCCTCCCTCCCTCCCTCCCTCCGCTGCCCGCCCGCCCTCCCTCCCTCCCGCTGCCCGCCCCTCCCTCCCTCCCGCTGCCCGCCCCTCCCCTCCCTCCCGCTGCCCGCCCTCCCTCCCTCCCTCCCTCCCGCTGCCCGCCCTCCCTCCCTCCCTCCCTCCCGCTGCCCGCCCTCCCCTCCCTCCCTCCTGCTGCACGCCCTCCCTCCCTCCCTCCCTCCCGCTGCCCGCCCTCCCTCCCTCCCTCCTGCTGCACGCCCTCCCTCCCTCCCTCCCTCCCGCTGCCCGCCCTCCCTCCCGCTCTCCCTCCCGCTTCCACCCCCCACCTCCCGCTGCCCGCCCTCCCTCCCTCCCTCCCGCCCTCCCTCCCTCCCTCCCGCTGCCCGCCCTCCCTCCCTCCCTCCCGCTGCCCGCCCTCCCTCCCTCCCGCTGCCCGCCCTCCCTCCCTCCCTCCCGCTGCCCGCCCTCCCTCCCTCCCTCCCGCTGCCCGCCCTCCCTCCCTCCCTCCCGCTGCCCGCCCTCCCTCCCTCCCTCCCGCTGCCCGCCCTCCCTCCCTCCCTCCCGCTGCCCGCCCTCCCTCCCTCCCTCCCGCTGCCCGCCCTCCCTCCCTCCCTCCCGCTGCCCGCCCTCCCTCCCTCCCTCCCGCTGCCCGCCCTCCCTCCCTCCCGCTGCCCGCCCTCCCTCCCTCCCTCCCGCTGCCCGCCCTCCCTCCCTCCCTCCCGCTGCCCGCCCTCCCTCCCTCACTCCCGCTGCCCGCCCTCCCTCCCTCACTCCCGCTGCCCGCCCTCCCTCCCTCCCTCCCTCCTGCTGCACGCCCTCCCTCCCTCCCTCCCTCCTGCTGCACGCCCTCCCTCCCTCCCTCCTGCTGCACGCCCTCCCTCCCTCTCTCCCTCCCGCTTCCACCCCCACCTCCCGCTGCCCGCCCTCCCTCCCTCCCTCCCGCCCTCCCGCCCTCCCTCCCGCCCCTCCCGCCCTCCCTCCCGCTGCCCGCCCTCCCTCCCGCTGCCTGCCCTCCCTCCCTCCGCCCGCCCTCCTCCCCTCCCCCCCGCCCTCCCCTCCCTCCCTCCCGCTGCCCGCCCTCCCTCCCTCCCCCCGCCCTCCCTCCCTCCCTCCGCCCTCCCTCCCTCCCCTCCCGCTGCCCGCCCTCCCTCCCTCCCTCCCGCTGCCCGCCCTCCCTCCCTCCCTCCCGCTGCCCGCCCTCCCTCCCTCCCTCCCGCTGCCCGCCCTCCCTCCCTCCCTCCCTCCCGCTGCCCGCCCTCCCTCCCTCCCTCCCTCCCGCTGCCCCGCCCTCCCTCCCTCCCTCCCTCCCGCTGCCCGCCCTCCCTCCCTCCCTCCCTCCCGCTGCCCGCCCCCCTCCCTCCCTCCCCCCTCCCTCCCTCCCTCCCTCCCGCTGCCCTCCCTCCCTCCCTCCCCCGCTGCCCGCCCTCCCTCCCTCCTCCCGCTGCCCGCCCTCCCTCCCTCCCTCCCGCTGCCCCGCCCCCTCCCCCCTCCCCTCCCCCCCCCCCCCCCCCCCCCTCCCCCCCCCCCCCCTCCCCCCCCCCCCCCCTCCCCCCCCCCCCCCCCCCCCCCCCCCAGCCCCCCCCCCCCTCCCCCCCCCCCCCCCCCCCCCCCCCCCCCTCCCTCCCTCCCGCTGCCCGCCCTCCCTCCTCCCTCCCGCTGCCCGCCTCCCTCCCTCCCCCTCCCTGCCCGCCCTCCCTCCCCCTGCCCGCCCTCCCTCCCCCTGCCCGCCCTCCCTCCCTCCCTCCCCTGCCCGCCCTCCCTCCCTCCCTCCCGCTGCCCGCCCTCCCTCCCTCCCTCCCGCTGCCCGCCCTCCCTCCCTCCCTCCCTCCCGCTGCCCGCCCTCCCTCCCCTGCCCGCCCCTCCCTCCCCCTGCCCGCCCTCCCTCCCTCCCTCCCCCTGCCCGCCCTCCCTCCCTCCCTCCCGCTGCCCGCCCTCCGTCCCTCCCTCCCGCTGCCCGCCCTCCGTCCCTCCTCCCGCTGCCCGCCCTCCCTCCCTCCCTCCCGCTGCCCGCCCTCCCTCCCTCCCTCCCGCTGCCCGCCCTCCCTCCCTCCCTCCCTCCCGCTGCCCGCCCTCCCTCCCGCTGCCCGCCCTCCCTCCCTCCCGCTGCCCTCCTCCCTCCCTCCCTCCCTCCCGCTGCCCTCCCTCCCTCCCTCCCTCCCGCTGCCCGCCCTCCCTCCCTCCCTCCCGCTGCCCGCCCTCCCTCCCTCCCTCCCGCTGCCCGCCCTCCCTCCCGCCCTCCCTCCCGCTGCCGCCCCTCCCTCCCGCCCTCCCTCCCGCTGCCCGCCCTCCCTCCCGCTGCCCGCCCTCCCTCCCGCTGCCCGCCCTCCCTCCTGCTGCCCGCCCTCCCTCCCGCTGCCCGCCCTCCCTCCCGCTGCCCGCCCTCCCTCCCGCTGCCCGCCCTCCCTCCCTCCCTCCCGCTGCCCGCCCGCCCACCCTCCCGCTGCCCGCCCGCCCTCCCTCCCGCTGCCCGCCCGCCCTCCCTCCCGCTGCCCGCCCGCCCTCCCTCCCGCTGCCCGCCCGCCCTCCCTCCCGCTGCCCGCCCGCCCTCCCTCCCGCTGCCCGCCCTCCCTCCCTCCCGCTGCCCGCCCTCCCTCCCGCCCTCCCTCCCTCCCGCTGCCCGCCCTCCCTCCCGCCCTCCCTCCCGCCCTCCCTCCCGCTGCCCGCCCTCCCTCCGCCCTCCCTCCCGCCCTCCCTCCCGCTGCCCTCCCTCCCTCCCTCCCGCCCTCCCTCCCGCCCTCCCTCCCGCCCTCCCTCCCGCCCTCCCTCCCGCCCTCCCTCCCGCTGCCCGCCCTCCCTCCCTCCCTCCCGCTGCCCGCCCTCCCTCCCTCCTCCCGCTGCCCGCCCTCCCTCCCTCCCTCCCGCTGCCCGCCCTCCCTCCCTCCGCCCGCCCTCCCTCCCTCCCTCCCTCCCTCCGCCCGCCCTCCCTCCCTCCCTCCCGCTGCCCGCCCTCCCTCCTCCCTCCCGCTGCCCGCCCTCCCTCCCTCCCTCCCGCTGCCCCGCCTCCCTCCCTCCCTCCGCTGCCCGCCCTCCCTCCCTCCCTCCCTCCCTCCCGCTGCCCGCCCTCCCTCCCTCCCTCCCGCTGCCCGCCCTCCCTCCCTCCCTCCCGCTGCCCGCCCTCCCTCCCTCCCTCCCGCTGCCCGCCTCCCTCCCTCCCGCTGCCCGCCCTCCCTCCCGCTGCCCGCCCTCCCTCCCTCCCTCCCGCTGCCCCGCCCTCCCTCCCTCCCTCCCGCTGCCCGCCCTCCCTCCCTCCCTCCCGCTGCCCGCCCTCCCTCCCTCCCTCCCGCTGCCCGCCCTCCCTCCCTCCTCCCGCTGCCCGCCCTCCCTCCCTCCCTCCCGCTGCCCGCCCTCCCTCCCTCCCTCCCGCTGCCCGCCCTCCCTCGCTCCCTCCCGCTGCCCGCCCTCCCTCCCTCGCTCCCTCCCGCTGCCCGCCCTCCCTCCCGCTTCCCGCCCTCCCTCCCTCCCTCCCGCTTCCCGCCCTCCCTCCCTCCCTCCCTCCTCCCTCCCTCCCTCCCTCCCTCCCTCCCTCCCTCCCTCCCTCCCTCCCTCCCCTCCCGCTGCCCGCCCTCCCTCCCTCCCTCCCGCTGCCCGCCCTCCCTCCCTCCCTCCCGCT
This sequence comes from Stegostoma tigrinum, assembly GCF_030684315.1. Classification (NCBI taxonomy): domain Eukaryota; kingdom Metazoa; phylum Chordata; class Chondrichthyes; order Orectolobiformes; family Stegostomatidae; genus Stegostoma; species Stegostoma tigrinum. The sequence continues at coordinate 8,233 of NW_026728548.1, read as the reverse complement.
GCCCGCCCTCCCTCCCTCCCTCCCTCCCGCTGCCCGCCCTCCCTCCCTCCCTCCCTCCCTCCCGCTGCCCGCCCACCCTCCCTCCCGCTGCCCGCCCGCCCACCCTCCTCCCGCTGCCCGCCGCCCACCCTCCTCCCGCTGCCCGCCCTCCCTCCCTCCCTCCCGCTGCCCGCCCTCCCTCCCTCCCGCTGCCCGCCCTCCCTCCCTCCCTCCCTCGCCCAGCCCCTCCCTCCCTCCTCGCCCAGCCCCTCCCTCCCTCCCTCGCCAGCCCCTCCCTCCCTCCCTCGCCCAGCCCTCCCTCCCTCCCTCCCCTGCCCCTCCCTCCCTCCCCCTGCCCTCCCTCCCTCCCTGCCCCTCCCTCCCTCCCCCTGCCCCTCCTCCCTCCCCCTGCCCTCCCCCGCCACTCCCTCCATCCCCCTGCCACTCCCTTCCCCCCTGCCACTCCGCCGTCCCTCCCTCCCTCCGCTCCGCCCCTCCGCCCGCCCTCCCTCCGCCCCTCCGCCCGCCCTCCGCCCGCCCTCGCTCCGCCCGCCCTCGCTCCCTCTGCCCGCCCGCCCTCCCTCCCTCCCTCCCGCCCTCCCTCCCTCCCTCCCTCCCGCCCTCCCTCCCTCTGCTCGCCCTCCCTCCTTCTGCTCGCCCTCCCTCCCTCGTGCTGCGCTCCCTCCCTCCCGCTGCCCTCCCTCCCTCCCGCTGCCCTCCCACCCCGCTGCCCTCCCTCCCTCCCTCCCCGCTGCCCACCCTCCCTCCCTCCCTCCCGCTGCCCGCCCGCCCTCCCTCCCGCTGCCCGCCCTCCCTCCCGCTGCCCGCCCTCCCTCCCTCCCTCCCGCTGCCCGCCCTCCCTCCCGCTGCCCGCCCTCCCTCCCTCCCTCCCGCTGCCCGCCCTCCCGCTGCCCGCCCTCCCTCCCTCCCGCTGCCCGCCCTCCCTCCCTCCCGCTGCCCGCCCTCCCTCCCTCCCTCCCGCTGCCCGCCCTCCCTCCCTCCCTCCCGCTGCCCGCCCTCCCTCCTCCCTCCCGCTGCCCGCCCTCCCTCCCGCTGCCCGCCCTCCCCTCCCTCCCTCCCGCTGCCCGCCCTCCCTCCCTCCCGCTGCCCGCCCTCCCGCTGCCCGCCCTCCCGCCCTCCCTCCCTCCCTCCCTCCCGCTGCCCGCCCTCCCTCCCTCCCTCCCCGCTGCCCGCCCTCCCTCCCTCCCTCCCCGCTGCCCGCCCTCCCTCCCTCCCTCCGCTGCCCGCCCTCCCGCTGCCCGCCCTCCCTCCCGCTGCCCGCCCTCCCTCCCTCCCTCCCTCCCGCTGCCCGCCCTCCCTCCCTCCCTCCGCTGCCCGCCCCCCTCCCTCCTCCCCTCGCTGGCCCGCCCTCCCTCCCTCCCTCCCGCTGCCCGCCCTCCCTCCCGCTGCCCGCCCTCCCTCCCTCCCTCCCGCTGCCCGCCCTCCCTCCCGCTGCCCGCCCTCCCTCCCTCCCTCCCGCTGCCCGCCCTCCCTCCCTCCCTCTCGCTGCCCGCCCTCCCTCTCGCTGCCCGCCCTCCCTCTCGCTGCCCGCCCTCCCTCTCGCTGCCCGCCCTCCCTCCCTCCCTCTCGCTGCCCGCCCTCCCTCCCTCCCTCTCGCTGCCCGCCCTCCCTCCCTCCCTCTCGCTGCCCGCCCTCCCTCCCTCCCCCCTCTCGCTGCCCGCCCTCCCTCCCTCCCTCTCCCTGCCTGCCCTCCCTCTCGCTGCCCGCCCTCCCTCCCCTCCCTCTCGCTGCCCGCCCTTCCTCCCTCCCTCCCTCCCTCCCGCTGCCCGCCCTCCCGCTGCCCTCCCTCCCTCCTCCCGCTGCCCTCCCTCCCTCCCTCCCGCTGCCCTCCCTCCCTCCCTCCCTCCCTCCCTCCCGCTGCCCTCCCTCCCTCCCTCCCTCCCGCTGCCCTCCCTCCCTCCCTCCCTCCCGCTGCCCGCCCTCCCTCCCTCCCTCCCGCTGCCCGCCCTCCCTCCCTCCCGCTGCCCGCCCTCCCTACCGCTGCCCGCCCGCCCGCCCTCCCTCCCGCTGCCCGCCCTCCCTCCCGCTGCCCGCCCTCCCTCCCTCCCTCCCTCCCTCCCGCTGCCCGCCCTCCCTCCCTCCCTCCCGCTGCCCGCCCTCCCTCCCTCCCTCCCGCTGCCCGCCCTCCCTCCCTCCCTCCCGCTGCCCGCCCTCCCTCCCTCCCTCCCTCCCTCCCTCCCGCTGCCCGCCCTCCCTCCCGCTGCCCGCCCTCCCTCCCTCCCTCCCGCTGCCCTCCCTCCCTCCCGCTGCCTCCCTCCCTCCCTCCCGCTGCCCGCCCTCCCTCCCTCCCGCTGCCCCGCCCTCCCTCCCTCCCCGCTGCCCGCCCTCCCTCCCTCCCTCCCGCTGCCCTCCCTCCCTCCCTCCCTCCCGCTGCCCGCCCTCCCTCCCTCCCTCCCGCTGACCGCCCTCCCTCCCTCCCCCTGACCGCCCTCCCTCCCTCCCTCCCTCCCTCCCGCTGCCCGCCCTCCCTCCTCCCTCCCGCTGCCCGCCCTCCCTCCCTCCCGCTGCCCGCCCGCCCTCCCTCCCTCCGCTGCCCGCCCGCCCTCCCTCCCTCCCGCTGCCCGCCCTCCCTCCCTCCCTCCCGCTGCCCCGCCCTCCCTCCCTCCCTCCCGCTGCCCGCCCTCCCTCCCTCCCTCCGCTGCCGCCCCTCCCTCCCTCCCTCCCGCTGCCCGCCCTCCCTCCCTCCCTCCCGCTGCCCGCCCTCCCTCCCTCCCTCCCGCTGCCGCCCTCCCTCCCTCCCTCCCGCTGCCCGCCCTCCTCCCTCCCTCCCGCAGCCCGCCCTCCCTCCCTCCCTCCCGCAGCCCGCCCTCCCTCCCTCCCTCCCGCAGCCCGCCCTCCCTCCCTCCCTCCCTCCCGCAGCCCGCCCTCCCTCCCTCCCTCCCGCAGCCCGCCCTCCCTCCCTCCCTCCCGCAGCCCGCCCTCCCTCCCTCCCTCCCTCCCTCCCGCTGCCCGCCCGCCCGCTGCCCTCCCTCCCTCCCTCCCGCTGCCCGCCCTCCCGCTGCCCGCTCTCCTCCCTCCCTCCCGCTGCCCGCCCTCCCTCCCTCCCTCCCGCTGCCCGCCCTCCCTCCCTCCCTCCCGCTGCCCGCCCTCCTCCCTCCCTCCCGCTGCCCGCCCTCCCTCCCATCCCTCCCTCTGCCCGCCCTCCCTCCCTCCCGCTGCCCGCCCGCCCTCCCTCCCTCCCGCTGCCCGCCCGCCCTCCCTCCCTCCCTCCCTCCCTCCCTCCCTCCCTCCCTCCCTCCCTCCCTCCCTCCCTCCCTCCCTCCTCCCTCTGCCCGCCCGCCCTCCCTCCCTCCTCCCTCCCTCCCGCTGCCCGCCCTCCCTCCCTCCCTCCCTCCCGCTGCCCGCCCTCCCTCCCTCCTCCTCCCTCCCTCCCGCTCCCCGCCCTCCCTCCCTCCCGCTGCCCTCCCTCCCTCCTGCTGCACGCCCTCCCTCCCTCCCGCTGCCCGCCCTCCCTCCCGCCCTCCCTCCGCTTCCCCCCCCCACCTCCCGCTGCCCGCCCTCCCTCCCTCCCTCCCGCTGCCCGCCCTCCCTCCCTCCCTCCCGCTGCCCGCCCTCCCGCTGCCCGCCCTCCCCTCCCTCCCTCCCGCTGCCCCGCCCTCCCTCCCTCCCTCCCGCTGCCCGCCCTCCCTCCCTCCCTCCCGCTGCCCGCCCTCCCGCCCTCCCTCCCTCCCTCCCTCCCGCTGCCCGCCCTCCCTCCCTCCCTCCCGCTGCCCGCCCTCCCTCCCCCCTCCGCTGCCCGCCCTCCCTCCCCCCCTCCCGCTGCCCGCCCTCCCTCCCCCCCTCCCGCTGCCCGCCCTCCCTCCCCCCCTCCCGCTGCCCGCCCTCCCTCCCTCCCTCCCGCTGCCCGCCCTCCCTCCCTCCCTCCCGTTGCCCGCCCTCCCCTCCCTCCCTCCCGTTGCCCGCCCTCCCTCCCTCCCTCCCGTTGCCCGCCCTCCCTCCCGCTGCCCGCCCTCCCTCCCTCCTCCCGCTGCCCTCCCTCCCTCCCTCCCGCTGCCCTCCCTCCCTCCCGCTGCCCTCCCTCCCGCTGCCCGCCCTCCCTCCCTCCCCTCCCGCTGCCCGCCCTCCCTCCCTCCCCTCCCGCTGCCCGCCCTCCCTCCCTCCCCTCCCGCTGCCCGCCCTCCCTCCCTCCCTTCCCGCTGCCCGCCCTCCCTCCCTCCCCTCCCGCTGCCCGCCCTCCCTCCCTCCCCTCCCGCTGCCCTCCCTCCCCTCCCGCTGCCCGCCCTCCCTCCCGCTGCCCGCCCTCCCTCCCTCCCTCCCGCTGCCCGCCCTCCCTCCCTCCCTCCCGCTGCCCGCCCTCCCTCCCTCCCCCGCTGCCCGCCCTCCCTCCCTCCTCCCGCTGCCCGCCCTCCCTCCTCCCTCCCGCTGCCCGCCCTCCCTCCCTCCCTCCCTCCCGCTGCCCCGCCCTCCCTCCCTCCCTCCTCCCGCTGCCCGCCCTCCCTCCCTCCCCTCCCGCTGCCCGCCCTCCCGCTGCCCGCCCTCCCTCCCTCCCCTCCCGCTGCCCGCCCTCCCTCCCTCCCTCCCGCTGCCCGCCCTCCCTCCCTCCCTCCCGCTGCTCCCCCTCCCTCCCGCTGCCCGCCCTCCCTCCTCCCTCCCGCTGCCCGCCCTCCCTCCCTCCCTCCCGCTGCCCGCCCTCCTCCCTCCCTCCCGCTGCCCGCCCTCCCTCCCTCCCTCCCTCCCGCTGCCCGCCCTCCCTCCCTCCCGCTGCCTGCCCTCCCTCCCTCTGCCTGCCCTCCCTCCCTCCCGCTGCCCGCCCTCCCTCCCTCCCTCCCTCCCGCTGCCCGCCCTCCCTCCCTCCCGCTGCCCGCCCTCCCCTCCCTCCCTCCCTCCCGCTGCCCGCCCTCCCTCCCTCCCTCCTGCTGCACGCCCTCCCTCCCTCCCTCCCTCCGCTGCCCGCCCGCCCTCCCTCCCTCCCGCTGCCCGCCCTCCCTCCCTCCCGCTGCCGCCCTCCCTCCCTCCCGCTGCCCGCCCTCCTCCCTCCCGCTGCCCGCCCTCCCTCCCTCCCTCCCTCCCGCTGCCCGCCCTCCCTCCCTCCCTCCCTCCCGCTGCCCGCCCTCCCTCCCTCCCTCCTGCTGCACGCCCTCCCTCCCTCCCTCCCTCCCGCTGCCCGCCCTCCCTCCCTCCCTCCTGCTGCACGCCCTCCCTCCTCCCTCCTCCCGCTGCCCGCCCTCCCTCCCGCTCTCCCTCCCGCTTCCACCCCCCACCTCCCGCTGCCCGCCCTCCCTCCCTCCCTCCCGCCCTCCCTCCCTCCCTCCCGCTGCCCGCCCTCCCTCCCTCCCTCCCGCTGCCCGCCCTCCCTCCCTCCCTCCCGCTGCCCGCCCTCCCTCCCTCCCTCCCGCTGCCCGCCCTCCCTCCCTCCCGCTGCCCGCCCTCCCTCCCTCCCTCCCGCTGCCCGCCCTCCCTCCCTCCCTCCCGCTGCCCGCCCTCCCTCCCTCCCTCCCGCTGCCCGCCCTCCCTCCCTCCCTCCCGCTGCCCGCCCTCCCTCCCTCCCTCCCGCTGCCCGCCCTCCCTCCCTCCCTCCCGCTGCCGCCCTCCCGCTGCCCGCCCTCCCTCCCTCCCTCCCGCTGCCCGCCCTCCCTCCTCCCTCCCGCTGCCCGCCCTCCCTCCCTCCCTCCCGCTGCCCGCCCTCCCTCCCTCCCTCCCGCTGCCCGCCCTCCCTCCCTCCCTCCCGCTGCCCGCCCTCCCTCCCTCCCTCCCGCTGCCCGCCCTCCCTCCCTCCCTCCCGCTGCCCGCCCTCCCTCCCTCCCTCCCTCCTGCTGCACGCCCTCCCTCCCTCCCTCCCTCTGCTGCACGCCCTCCCTCCCTCCCTCCTGCTGCACGCCCTCCCTCCCTCTCTCCCTCACCGCTTCCACCCCCCACCTCCCGCTGCCCGCCCTCCCTCCCTCCCTCCCGCCCTCCCGCCCTCCCGCCCTCCCTCCCGCCCTCCCGCCCTCCCTCCCGCTGCCCGCCTCCCTCCCTCCGCCCGCCCTCCCTCCCTCCGCCCGCCCTCCCTCCTCCCCCGCCCTCCCTCCCGCTGCCCGCCCTCCCTCCCTCCCCCCGCCCTCCCTCCTCCCTCCGCCCTCCCTCCCTCCCTCCCTCCCTCCGCCTCCTCCCTCCCTCCCTCCGCCCTCCCTCCCTCCCTCCCTCCCTCCGCCCTCCCTCCCTCCCTCCCGCTGCCCGCCCTCCCTCCCTCCCTCCCGCTGCCCGCCCTCCCTCCTCCCTCCCGCTGCCCGCCCTCCCTCCCTCCCTCCCGCAGCCCGCCCTCCCTCCCTCCCTCCCGCTGCCCGCCCTCCCTCCCTCCCTCCCGCTGCCCGCCCTCCCTCCCTCCCTCCCGCTGCCCGCCCTCCCTCCCTCCCTCCTCCCGCTGCCCGCCCTCCCTCCCTCCCTCCTCCCGCTGCCCGCCCTCCCTCCCTCCCTCCCTCCCGCTGCCCGCCCTCCCTCCCTCCCGCTGCCCTCCCTCCCCTCCCTCCCGCTGCCCGCCCTCCCTCCCTCCCTCCCGCTGCCCGCCCTCCCTCCCTCCCTCCCCGCTGCCCGCCCTCCCTCCCTCCCTCCCGCGCTGCCCGCCCTCCCTCCCTCCCTCCCCCTGCCCGCCCTCCCTCCCTCCTCCCGCTGCCCGCCCTCCCTCCCTCCCTCCCGCTGCCCGCCCTCCCTCCCTCCCTCCCGCTGCCCGCCCTCCCTCCCCCCCTCCTCCCGCTGCCCGCCTCCCTCCCCCTGCCCGCCCTCCCTCCCCCTGCCCGCCCTCCCTCCCTCCCTCCCCCTGCCCGCCCTCCCTCCCCTCCCTCCCCTGCCCGCCCTCCCTCCCTCCCTCCCTCCCGCTGCCCGCCCTCCCTCCCTCCCTCCCGCTGCCCGCCTCCGTCCCTCCCTCCCGCTGCCCGCCCTCCCTCCTCCCTCCCGCTGCCCGCCCTCCCTCCCTCCCTCCCGCTGCCCGCCCTCCCTCCCTCCCTCCCGCTGCCCGCCCTCCCTCCCTCCCTCCCGCTGCCCGCCCTCCCTCCCTCCCTCCCGCTGCCCGCCCTCCCTCCCTCCCTCCCTCCCGCTGCCCGCCCTCCCTCCCGCTGCCCGCCCTCCCTCCCTCCCGCTGCCCTCCCTCCCTCCCTCCCTCCCTCCCGCTGCCCTCCCTCCCTCCCTCCCTCCGCTGCCCGCCCTCCCTCCCTCCCTCCCGCTGCCCGCCCTCCCTCCCTCCCTCCCGCTGCCCGCCTCCCTCCCGCCCTCCCTCCCGCTGCCCGCCCTCCCTCCCGCCCTCCCTCCCGCTGCCCGCCCTCCCTCCTGCTGCCCGCCCTCCCTCCCGCTGCCCGCCTCCCTCCCGCTGCCCGCCCTCCCTCCCGCTGCCCGCCCCTCCCCTCCCTCCCTCCCGCTGCCCGCCCTCCCTCCCTCCCGCTGCCCGCCCTCCCTCCCTCCCGCTGCCCGCCCGCCCTCCCTCCCGCTGCCCGCCCGCCCTCCTCCCGCTGCCCGCCCGCCCTCCCTCCCGCTGCCCGCCCGCCCTCCCTCCCGCTGCCCGCCCTCCCTCCCTCCCGCTGCCCGCCCTCCCTCCCGCCCTCCCTCCCTCCCGCTGCCCGCCCTCCCTCCCGCCCTCCCTCCCGCTGCCCGCCCTCCCTCCGCCCTCCCTCCCGCCCTCCCTCCCGCTGCCCGCCCGCCTCCCGCCCGCCCTCCCGCCCGCCCTCCCGCCCGCCCTCCCTCCCGCCCTCCCTCCGCCCTCCCTCCCGCCCTCCCTCCCTCCCGCCCTCCCTCCCGCCCTCCCTCCCGCCCTCCCTCCCGCCCTCCCTCCCGCCTCCTCCCGCCCTCACCGCCCTCCCTCCGCCCTCCCTCCCGCCTCCCTCCGCGCCCTCCCTCCCTCCCTCCCTCCCGCTGCCCGCCCTCCCTCCCTCCCTCCCGCTGCCCGCCCTCCCTCCTCCTCCCGCTCCCGCCCTCCCTCCCTCCGCCCGCCCTCCCTCCCTCCCTCCCTCCGCCCGCCCTCCCTCCCTCCCTCCCGCTGCCCGCCCTCCCTCCCTCCCTCCCGCTGCCCGCCCTCCCTCCCTCCCTCCCGCTGCCCGCCCTCCCTCCCTCCCTCCCGCTGCCCGCCCTCCCTCCCTCCTCCCGCTGCCCGCCCTCCCTCCCTCCCTCCCGCTGCCCGCCCTCCCCTCCCTCCCTCCGCTGCCCGCCCTCCCTCCCTCCCTCCCGCTGCCCGCCCTCCCTCCTCCCTCCCGCTGCCCGCCCTCCCTCCCTCCCTCCCGCTGCCCGCCCTCCCTCCCTCCCTCCCGCTGCCCGCCCTCCCTCCCTCCCG